>NC_088882.1:25220888-25283859 GCF_032884065.1 Artemia franciscana | reverse complement strand
AACCTCAAAATTTTGGGTATCTGTTGTAAGGTTTTCGAATTACCTTAATCTTTTGTCAAAATATATTGAAATATTTGTGCAATTCCCAGTTTTTTTTTAGTTTTTTTCTTTTTTCAGTCTTTTAGCTTTTTTAAGTTTTTTTTTCTTTTTAGTTTTTTATCTTTTTATTTTTTTTACATTTTTTCTTTTTAGGTTTTTTCTTTTTTTATTTTTTTTTATTTTTTATTTTTTTCTTTTTAGTTTTTTTTTAGTTTTTTACCATTTTTCTTTTTTAAGTTTGATTTTTCTTCTTTATTTTTCAGACTTCATATGCAAACCCTCAACACAAAAATACATACAACTTATTTTTATATATAGACAAGATATAATCTGGCGTAACAAACATACTGTAACAGACAGACAACTTATTTTTATAAGCCCCTCCCCAAGCCCCCCCGAACGCGTAAGTCGTTACGCGCCATATTAGTTACGTGCCATTGTAGTTGTGTCCCTGTGTCCCACCTGTGAATATAGATAGATTTATATATGTGTTTCAAACTACGTAAAAATTGCGAATATACAACATCCTTGGCTTTCCCACTACTGGGAGCTTTCCGTTTCCAATTGCCAGCAATTGATCTGAAAATGTTTGACCAGAGTCATCGTTTTGCAATCGGACACGCATATTTGTAGTTAATTTTAATATTTTTACGTGTGCCCATAAATTAGAATTTTTCAGGCAAGCAATCATTTCGTCTGCAGGAGTTAAACTACGTAAAAATTGCGAATATACAACATTCTTCGCTGTCAAATTGTCGCTGCATATAAATAGATTGTCAGGTTTACCGACCCTCGAACATGCAACGTACAATTGTCCATGGGAAAAACAATCAGTATTAAGATCTATACCACATTTTTCTAATGATTGACCTTGAGCTTTGTTAATGGTGATTGCAAATGCTAATCGAATTGGGAAATGCAATCTTTTAAATTCAAAAGGCAGATCCGTTGGAATCATGGGAATGCGAGGAATAAGAACAGCCTCACCCTCAAAAGGCCCTGTCAAGATTGTGGCCTCTATTAGGTTTTCCATTGTTTTTTTTTACGGCAAGTCGCGTGCCATTGCAAAGCTTTGGTGGGTTGATATTTCTTAAAAGTATTATTGGTACGCCTATTTTTAGTTGTAGCACGTGTGGTGGAAACCCTGAAAGATCTATGGAATTTAAAAATTCAGATGGATAATTAACCGCTTCATTTGGTTCCAAAACTGTGTCGACTGACTTGTAAAGGACTGCCTGGTCTCGAATCTTGGTCAAAACAATATTGTTGATTTCGTGGACGTCTATATTTTTGGGTGCGAGGGATCGCTCTTTCACTTAGCCATTTATTATTTTTATAATTTTTTAGAATATTCGGAAATACTTTTTCAATCAATTCATTTTTGGACGTCACTAAATTACAGAAATCAGCAGGTAGTTGTATACGTCCTGAAATTGAGTCTATCGTATCATAAATGTCTTTTTGTTCCGACGTTAACTTGGAAATTTTATTTTGTACATACGACAATAGATCACTCGTACTGTAACTTTGTTCACAATCCAAGTCTACACATGTTGAAACAGCAGCGATACGGTTAGGTGAAGGCATTCCCAAATCCTGAAGAGGTTTGTTTGCCATACGTACGCACAAATCTTCTATAATAACTAAAGTGTAGTTATAAATTTCTGATGTAAAATCAAAAGTCATATCTGACGTCTCTAACTGTTTTCGATGGAGTATATCTTCGGACATTTCGTCTGCAGGAGTTAAACTACGTAAAAATTGCGAATATACAACATTCTTGGCTTTCCCATTGTCTCTGCATATACAAAGCCGTATGTACTAATAATGACATCATATGCAAACGCTCTTTTTACAAACAAACAAACATGCATACACACAACTCGTTTTTATATAGATAGATAGATAGATAGATACAATACAAATTAACTGCGTAAAACTTGCGAATATACAACATTCTTCGCTGTCCGATTGTCGCTGCATATAAATAGATTGTCAGGTTTACCGACCCTCGAACATGCAACGTACAATTGTCCATGGGAAAAACAATCAGTATTAAGATCTATACCACATTTTTCTAATAATTGACCTTGAGCTTTGTTAATGGTGATTGCAAATGCTAATCGAATTGGGAATTGCAAATCTTTTAAATTGAAAAGGCAGATCCGTTTGAATCATGGGAATGCGAGGAATAAGAACAGCCTCACCCTCAAAAGGCCCTGTCAAGATTGTGGCCTCTATTAGGTTTTCCATTTTTTTTTTTTTTACGGCAAGTCGAGTGCCATTGCAAAGCTTTGGTGGGTTTATATTTCTTAAAAGTATTATTGGTACGCCTATTTTTAGTTGTAGCACGTGTGGTGGAAACCCTGAAAGATCTATGGAATTTAAAAATTCAGATGGATAATTAACCGCTTCATTTGGTTCCAAAACTGTGTCGACTGACTTGTAAAGGACTGCCTGGTCTCGAATCTCGGTCAAAACAATATTGTTGATTTCGTGGATGTCTATATTTTTGGGTGCGAGAATCGCTCTTTCACTTAGCCATTTATTATTTTTATAATTTTTTAGAATATTCGGAAATACTTTTTCAATCAATTCATTTTTGGACGTCACTAAATTACAGAAATCAGCAGGTAGTTGTATACGTCCTGAAATTGAGTCTACTGGGAGCTTTCCGTTTCCCATTGCCAGCGATTGATCTGAAAATGTTTGACCAGAGTCATCGTTTTGCAATCGGACACGCATATTTGTAGTTAATTTTAATGTTTTTACGTGTGCCCATAAATTAGAATTTTTCAGGCAAGCATTCATTTCGTCTGCAGGAGTTGATCTAGGTATTATAGGTAATTTTTGCCTGAAATCTCCCGCAAGCAATATTAATGTGCTGTCAAAGGGTTTCGACTTCCCTCGCAAATCTTTCAAGCATTGATCCAGAGCTTCGAGCGATTTTTTGTGTGCCATTGTGCACTCATCCCAAATAATAAGTTTGCATTGCTGCAATACTTTACCCATCCCAGATGATTTGGAAATATTGCACGTGGGAGTTTCTGTAGAATGCAAGTTCAGAGGCAATTTCAAAGCGGAATGAGCAGTTCTTCCACCAGGCAGCAATGTTGCGGCTATTCCGGACGACGCAATTGCCAACGCTATATCATTTTTTGATCGAATTGATGCCAGAATCAGTTTTATCACAAACGTTTTACCAGTACATCCTGGCGCATCCAAAAAGAAAATTTCTCCAACGTTGTTATCGACACATATATATATATATATATATATATATATATATATATATATATATATATATATATATATATATATATATATATATATATATATATATATATATATATATATATATATATATATATATATATATATATATATACTAGCTGTTGGGGTGGCGCTTCGCGCCACCCCAACACCTAGTTGGTGGGGGCGCTTCGCGCCCCCCCCAAGCCCCCCCGCGCGCGTAAGTCGTTACGCGCCATAATAGTTACGCGCCATTGTAGTTGTGTCCCTATGTCCCACCTGTGAATATAGATATATATATATATATATGGTTTTAACTACGTAAAACTTGCGAATATACAACATTCTTTGCTGTCCCATTGTCTTTGCATATAAATAGATTGTCAGGTTATCCCCCTGTTTCCCCCGGTGTCCCCGTTGTAGTTGTGTCCCTGTGTCCCGGTCGTCATTTATATTCCCTGTGTCCCGGGTCCCGGTCATCATTTGTATCCCGGTGTCCCGGTCTGTATATACATTCGTTTTTTAGTTTTGTTTTTCTCCTTTATTTTTTTCCTTTTTTTTTCTTTTTTAGTTTATTTAGATTTTTAGATTTTTTAGTTTTTTTATTAGTTTTTAGTTTTTTTTTCTTTTTAGTTTTTTTGTAGTTTTTACCTTCTTTTTAGTTTTGTTAATTTTTTTTTTTACTTGTGTCCTGGTCGTCATTTATACTCCCTGTGTCCCGGTGCTTTGTTGATTGCTAATCGAACATTCCTTTTGTCCTGGTCGCTTTCTCTTTGAGTGTCGTCATTTATTTTTTTCTTTTTTAGTTCTTTTAGTTTTTACCTTTTTTAGTTTTGTTTTAGTTTTTAGTTTTTTTAGTTTTTTACCTTTTTTTAGTTTTTTTAGTTTTTTAGCTTTTTTATTTTTTTTATTAGTTTTTAGTTTTTTTGTAGTTTTTGCCTTTTTTTTTAGTTTTTTGTCCTGGTCGCTTTCTCTTTGAGTGTCGTCATTTATTAGTTTTTTCCTTTTTTTTTTAGTTTTTTATTGGTTTTTACCTTTATTTTAGCTTATTTTTCAGTTTTTTCCTTTTTTTTAGTTTTTTTTTATTTTTAATTTTTTTTAGTTTTTTACCTTTTTTTAGTTTTTTTAGTTTTTTTAGTTTTTTAGCTTTTTTACTTTTTTTATTAGTTTTTAGTTTTTTTTTTGTAGTTTTTGCCTTTTTTTAGTTTTTTCAGTTTTTTTTTTAGTTTTTTATTGGTTTTTACCTTTATAGTTTTTTTAGTTTTTTAGCTTTTTTATTTTTTTTATTAGTTTTTAGTTTTTTTTTGTAGTTTTTGCCTTTTTTTAGTTTTTTCAGTTTTGACGTCACCTAATCCAGTTTTTTCAGGTGACATCACCTGACACATCCATCCACACATCCATCCACACATCCACAGACAGACAACTTATTTTTATATATATAGATAGATATATATATATATATATATACTAGCTGTTGGGGTGGCGCTTCGCGCCACCCCAACACCTAGTTGGTGGGGGCGCTTCGCGCCCCCCCCAAGCCCCCCCGCGCGCGTAAGTCGTTACGCGCCATAATAGTTACGCGCCATTGTAGTTGTGTCCCTATGTCCCACCTGTGAATATAGATATATATATATATATATGGTTTTAACTACGTAAAACTTGCGAATATACAACATTCTTTGCTGTCCCATTGTCTTTGCATATAAATAGATTGTCAGGTTTACCGACTCTTGAACATGCAACATATAATGGTCCATGGGAAAACAATCTGTATTCAGATCTATACCTCATGATTCTAATGATTGCCCTTGAGCTTTGTTGATGGTGATTGCTAATCGACCATTCCCTGTCCCGGTGTCCCGGTCGTCATTTACATCCCCCTGTTTCCCCCGGTGTCCCCGTTGTAGTTGTGTCCCTGTGTCCCGGTCGTCATTTATATTCCCTGTGTCCCGGGTCCCGGTCGTCATTTGTATCCCGGTGTCCCGGTCTGTATATACATTCGTTTTTTAGTTTTGTTTTTCTCCTTTATTTTTTTCCTTTTTTTTTCTTTTTTAGCTTATTTAGATTTTTAGATTTTTTAGTTTTTTTATTAGTTTTTAGTTTTTTTTTCTTTTTAGTTTTTTTGTCCCGGTCGTCATTTATATCCCCCTGTTTCCCCCGGTGTCCCCGTTGTAGTTGTGTCCCTGTGTCCCGGTCGTCATTTATATTCCCTGTGTCCCGGTCGTCATTTGTATTTTTTTCCTTTTTTTTTCTTTTTTAGCTTATTTAGATTTTTAGATTTTTTAGTTTTTTTATTAGTTTTTAGTTTTTTTTTCTTTTTAGTTTTTTTGTCCCGGTCGTCATTTATATCCCCCTGTTTCCCCCGGGTCGTCATTTATACTCCCTGTGTCCCGGTGCTTTGTTGATTGCTAATCGAACATTCCTTTTGTCCTGGTCGCTTTCTCTTTGAGTGTCGTCATTTATTTTTTTCTTTTTTAGTTCTTTTAGTTTTTACCTTTTTTAGTTTTTTTTTGTTTTTAGTTTTTTTAGTTTTTTACCTTTTTTTAGTTTTTTTAGTTTTTTTTTAGTTTTTTAGCTTTTTTATTTTTTTTATTAGTTTTTAGTTTTTTTGTAGTTTTTGCCTTTTTTTTAGTTTTTTTAGTTTTTTAGCTTTTTTATTAGTTTTTAGTTTTTTTTGTAGTTTTTGCCTTTTTTTAGTTTTTTTAGTTTTTTAGCTTTTTTATTTTTTTTATTAGTTTTTAGTTTTTTTTGTAGTTTTTGCCTTTTTTTTCTCTTTGAGTGTCGTCATTTATTAGTTTTTTTCCTTTTTTTTTTAGTTTTTTATTGGTTTTTACCTTTATTTTAGCTTATTTTTCAGTTTTTTCCTTTTTTTTAGTTTTTTTTATTTTTTATTTTTTTTAGTTTTTTACCTTTTTTTAGTTTTTTTAGTTTTTTAGCTTTTTTACTTTTTTTATTAGTTTTTAGTTTTTTTTGTAGTTTTTACAGAGTTATGGGAAAAATATAAGTCAAAAATTTCCGAAGATATACTCCATCGAAAACAGTTAGAGACGTCAGAAATGACTTTTGATTTTACATCAGAAATTTATAACGACACTTTAGTTATTATAGAAGATTTGTGCGTACGTATGGCAAACAAACTTCTTCAGGATTTGGGAATGCCTTCACCTAACCGTATCGCTGCTGTTTCGACATGTGTAGAATTGGATCGTGAACAAAGTTACAGTACGAGTGATCTATTGTCGTATGTACAAAATAACATTTACAAGTTAACGTCGGAACAAAAAGACATTTATGATACGATAGACTCAATTTCAGGACGTATACAACTACCTGCTGATTTCTGTAGTTTAGTGACGTCCAAAAATGAATTGATTGAAAAAGTATTTCCGAATATTCTAAAAAATTATAAAAATAATAAATGCCTAAGTGAAAGAGCGATTCTCGCACCCAAAAATATAGACGTCCACGAAATCAACAATATTGTTTTGACCAAGATTCGAGACCAGGCAGTCCTTTACAAGTCAGTTGACACAGTTTTGGAACCAAATGAAGCGGTTAATTATCCATCTGAATTTTTAAATTCCATATATCTTTCAGGGTTTCCACCACACGTGCTACAACTAAAAATAGGCGACCCACCAAAGCTTTGCAATGGCACGCGACTTGCCGTAAAAAAAACAATGGAAAGCCTAATAAAGGCGACAATCTTGACAGGGCATTTTGAGGGTAAGGCTGTTCTTATTCCTCGCATTCCCATGATTCCAACGGATATGCCTTTTCAATTTAAAAGATTGCAATTCCCAATTCGATTAGCATTTGCAATCACCATTAACAAAGCTCAAGGTCAATCATTAGAAAAATGTGGTATAGATCTTAATACTGATTGTTTTTCCCATGGACAATTGTACGTTGCATGTTCGAGGGTCGGTAAACCTGACAATCTATTTATATGCAGCGACAATTGGACAGCGAAGAATGTTGTATATTCGCAAGTTTTACGCAGTTAATTTGTATTGTATCCATCTATCTATCTATCTATATAAAAACGAGTTGTGTGTATGCATGTTTGTTTGTTTGTAAAAAGAGCGTTTGCATATGACGTCATTATTAGTGCATACGGCTTTGTATATGTACAGACAATGGGAAAGCCAAGAATGTTGTATATTCGCAATTTTTACGTAGTTTAACTCCTGCAGACGAAATGAATGCTTGCCTGAAAAATTCTAATTTATGGGCACACGTAAAAATATTAAAATTAACTACAAATATGCGTGTCCGATTGCAAAACGATGATTCTGGTCAAATACTTTCAGATCAATTGCTGGCAATTGGAAACGGAAAGCTTCCAGTAGTGGGAAAGCCAAAAATGTTGTATATTCGCAATTTTTACGTAGTTTGAAACACATATATAAATCTATCTATATTCACAGGTGGGACACAGGGACACAACTACAATGGCGCGTAACTAATATGGCGCGTAACGACTTACGCGCGCGGGGGGGCTTGGGGGGGCGCGAAGCGCCCCACCAACTAGTTGTTGGGGTGGCGCGAAGCGCCACCCCAACAGCTAGTATATATATATAAATAAGTTGTATGCTTTTTTGTTACTGCGCCTATGACGTCATTATAAGTATATAAGGCTTTGTATATGGCGTCATTATAAGATGAAGTTACAGACTGGGACACCAGGACGCAAATGATGACCGGGACACAGGGTGTATAAATGATGACCGGGACATTCAAACAGAAATTACAGGCCGGGACACAAATGACGACCGAGACACCGGAACACAGGGAATATAAATTACGATTGGAACACTCAAAGAGAAATTACAGACCGGGACACTGGGACACTAATGACGACCGGGACACAGGGACACAACTACAACGGGGATGCAGGGGGCACAGGGGGGATATATAAAAGACGAAGGGGACACAAGGAATATTCGATTGGCAATCACCATCAACAAAGCTCAAGGGCAATCATTAGAAAAGTGCGGTATAGATCAGAATACGGGTTGTTTTTCCCATGGACAATTATATGTTGCATGTTCAAGAGTCGGTAAACCAGACAATCTATTCATATGCACAGAAAATGGGACAGCGAAGAATGTTGTATAATCGCAAGTTTTACGTAGTTAAAAACATATCTGTATATATAAAAATAAGTTGTCTGTCTGTGGATCGACTGACGTCATGAAGTTAGTTGTCGACATTTTTGCTATGACGGTGACGTCATTAAAGATATTTAAGACATATATGTTCACGTAGAAATCTATTAATGTTTAAGTTTAAAATGACTGATGAACTTACAATGGCAAAAGCCGATGAAGATGCTCAAAGAGTCTATGCCAAAAAACTTGCTGCTGATAGAGAAAGTCAGAAAAGGAAGCGTGTCGAGGAATCAAAAGAACAGCAAGGAAACAGGCTTGAGGCTAAAGAACGCAAAACCGCGCAGTTAGATGAATATCCACCTGGAGAGTCAAAACATATCAAAACTGAAAATGATAGCGACCGCTGCAACCTGGATGTTGTCTATAATATCTATTATTTAAGTGTTACACGAAAATGCAGTTTTTCTTAAGTAGAAATTTTCTTTTAAACGAGCTGTTAAACAGCTGTGTATGATATTCCATTGCCCCAGAAGCTAAAGAGTAATAAACACAAGGAAAAAAGATGCCTTTAATTCAGAATATTCTGGTTGCAGCAACTGTTCTTGTTTAATCCGTCTCATTATTGAAAGTCTACTGTTGATTCTATTGCTGGTAATACTCATCTATTTCCATACTGCAGTTTAATGAGCAAATTATGTAATTTTTTCCGAAGGTTGAATTGCTTTTGGTATTTGGGAAATGCAAAAAATTTTTCGTGGGAAATTGAAGAATAGATGGAAAAGTAATATGGATAGACACCAAGTAAATTAATTTTTTTAGCAATAGATGATTTCACACATCTGACCGTGTCCTATACAGTCACAACGAAATCTGAAATTAAGAATACCTTTAAAAACGTCTTTAAACATTATGAATTTTATTCATTTTTACATTGGAGTTCTTTCAGTCGAGGCCCTTAGTTGTGATTATAAGAGTCCAACTGACAAGATATGCAGGGCAAGAGAAGTTGGTGCTATTGAAGAGTTAACGGTTCTAGAGAAGAATCCAGTTTCCAATTGGTCCACAGAAAGAAGAGACACGTACAAAATAAAAGTAAAAAATGTCTACAGTCAACCCGCTCTTGTGAATCGGCTAGATAGTGTCATAGATGATATTATCGTTATAGACTGTGCTCGAAAACTGATGCTCGACTGTCAGATGAGCATAACTGTCGGGAAAACATATGCTTTGGCAACTAAATTAGAAGAGGATAAAAACAAAGGCAAAGTGGCTAGGAAAATACGAGATTTATGCTATACTTGGTATATGGATGTTGAAGAACTTAATGATAAACAAAGAAAATGGTTGCAAGAGGTGCATGAAAATTGCAAAAAATGCATCCGTTTGCCAAAGACCAACTGCATCCCGTTTCCTGAATCCAACTCTGAAAAAGGCTCCATGGAGGTTGTAATAATATTAGCCATAGTCTTTGGAGGCCTCTTTGGGGCTGCAATGGTTTTTGGAGCTTTCATTTGTTGGAGACAAAATAGGGTTTCAACAGTAGCTGGCAACCCAGTAAGACACGATCACGTCCCATAGTAAAAAATACAATATCAGGGTTGCAGCGGTAACTAGCAGCCTAGTAGAGACGATCACTTCCCACAGTAAAAACTGTAATACCCCAAAAATCCTTAAAAATAGTGTCAGCTCAAAACAAGAAGTAAACTTCTAGAACCGACTAGTCTGAACCCCCAATATAGGAAACTTACCGTCTCTTCGTTTGAACAACAAGGAAAATCAATTGGCTTGAAAAACATGGAAAGTGGCTGAAACCACGATATTTTGCATCGAAAGCATCTTTCTTCTTTTCTGTTTTATTCTCCCTAGCTAGAGGAGTACTGAAACATCATTTCCAAGTTAACGTCGGAACAAAAAGACATTTATGATACGATAATGCATTGTGTCGATAACAACGTTGGAGAAATTTTCTTTTTGGATGCGCCAGGAGGTACTGGTAAAACGTTTGTGATAAAACTGATTCTGGCATCAATTCGATCAAAAAATGATATAGCGTTGGCAATTGCGTCGTCCGGAATAGCCGCAACATTGCTGCCTGGTGGAAGAACTGCTCATTCCGCTTTGAAATTGCCTCTGAACTTGCATTCTACAGAAACTCCCACGTGCAATATTTCCAAATCATCTGGGATGGGTAAAGTATTGCAGCAATGCAAACTTATTATTTGGGATGAGTGCACAATGGTACACAAAAAATCGCTCGAGGCTCTGGATCAATGCTTGAAAGATTTGCGAGGGAAGTCGAAACCCTTTGGCAGCACATTAATATTGCTTGCGGGAGATTTCAGGCAAACATTACCTATAATACCTAGATCAACTCCTGCAGACGAAATGAATGCTTGCCTGAAAAATTCTAATTTATGGGCACACGTAAAAACATTAAAATTAACTACAAATATGCGTGTCCGATTGCAAAACGATGACTCTGGTCAAACATTTTCAGATCAATCGCTGGCAATGGGAAACGGAAAGCTCCCAGTAGACTCAATTTCAGGACGTATACAACTACCTGCTGATTTCTGTAATTTAGTGACGTCCAAAAATGAATTGATTGAAAAAGTATTTCCGAATATTCTAAAAAATTATAAAAATAATAAATGGCTAAGTGAAAGAGCGATTCTCGCACCCAAAAATATAGACGTCCACGAAATCAACAATATTGTTTTGACCAAGATTCGAGACCAGGCAGTCCTTTACAAGTCAGTCGACACAGTTTTGGAACCAAATGAAGCGGTTAATTATCCATCTGAATTTTTAAATTCCATAGATCTTTCAGGGTTTCCACCACACGTGCTACAACTAAAAATAGGCGTACCAATAATACTTTTAAGAAATATAAACCCACCAAAGCTTTGCAATGGCACTCGACTTGCCGTAAAAAAAACAATGGAAAACCTAATAGAGGCCACAATCTTGACAGGGCCTTTTGAGGGTGAGGCTGTTCTTATTCCTCGCATTCCCATGATTCCAACGGATCTGCCTTTTCAATTTAAAAGATTGCAATTCCCAATTCGATTAGCATTTGCAATCACCATTAACAAAGCTCAAGGTCAATCATTAGAAAAATGTGGTATTGATCTTAATACTGATTGTTTTTCCCATGGACAATTGTACGTTGCAGGTTCGAGGGTCGGTAAACCTGACAATCTATTTATATGCAGCGACAATCGGACAGCGAAGAATGTTGTATATTCGCAAGTTTTACGCAGTTAATTTGTATTGTATCTATCTATCTATCTATCTATATAAAAACGAGTTGTGTGTATGCATGTTTGTTTGTTTGTAAAAAGAGCGTTTGCTTATGATGTCATTATTAGTACATACGGCTTTGTATATGCAGAGACAATGGGAAAGCCAAGAATGTTGTATATTCGCAATTTTTACGTAGTTTAACTCCTGCAGACAAAATGAATGCTTGCCTAAAAAATTCTAATTTATGGGCACACGTAAAAATATTAAAATTAACTACAAATATGCGTGTCCGATTGCAAAACGATGACTCTGGTCAAACAGTAGACTCAATTTCAGGACGTATACAACTACCTGCTGATTTCTGTAATTTAGTGACGTCCAAAACTGAATTGATTGAAAAAGTATTTCCGAATATTCTAAAAAATTATAAAAATGATAAATGGCTAAGTGAAAGAGCGATTCTCGCACCCAAAAATATGGACGTCCACGAAATCAACAATATTGTTTTGACCAAGATTCGAGACCAGGCAGTCCTTTACAAGTCAGTCGACACAGTTTTGGAACCAAATGAAGCGGTTAATTATCCATCTGAATTTTTAAATTCCATAGATCCTTCAGGGTTTCCACCACACGTGCTACAACTAAAAATAGGCGTACCAATAATACTTTTAAGAAATATCAACCCACCAAAGCTTTGCAATGGCACGCGACTTGCCGTAAAAAAAACAATGGAAAACCTAATAGAGGCCACAATCTTGACAGGGCCTTATGAGGGTGAGGCTGTTCTTATTCCTCGCATTCCCATGATTCCAACGGATCTGCTTTTTCAATTTAAAAAATTGCAATTCCCAATTCGATTAGTATTTGCAATCACCATTAACAAAGCTCAAGGTCAATCATTAGAAAAATGTGGTATTGATCTTAATACTGATTGTTTTTCCCATGGACAATTGTACGTTGCATGTTCGAGGGTCGGTAAACCTGACAATGTATTTATATGCAGCGACAATTGGACAGCGAAGAATGTTGTATATTCGCAAGTTTTACGCAGTTAATTTGTATTGTATCTATCTATCTATCTATCTATCTATCTATATAAAAACGAGTTGTGTGGATGCATGTTTGTTTGTTTGTAAAAAGAGCGTTTGCATATGACGTCATTATTAGTACATACGGCTTTGTATATGCACAGACAATGGGAAAGCCAAGAATGTTGTTTATTCGCAATTTTTACGTAGTTTGAAACACATAAATATACATAAAACACATAATGGCGCGTAACGACTTACGCGTGCGGGGGGGCTTGGGGGGGCGCGAAGCCCCCCACTAACTAGGTGTTGGGGTGGCGCTTCAAAAACTACAAAAAAAACTAAAAACTAATAAAAAAGCTAAAAAACTAAAAAAACTAAAAAAAGGCAAAAACTACAAAAAAAACTAAAAACTAATAAAAAAAATAAAAAAGCTAAAAAACTAAAAAAACTAAAAAAACTAAAAACTAAAAAAAACTAAAAAAAAGGAAAAAACTGAAAAATAAGCTAAAATAAAGGTAAAAAACCAATAAAAAACTAAAAAAAAAAACTGAAAACACTAAAAAAAGGCAAAAAACTACAAAAAAAAACTAAAAACTAATAAAAAAAGTAGAAAAGCTAAAAAACTAAAAAAACTAAAAAAAGGTAAAAAACTAAAAAAAATAAAAAATAAAAAAAAAATAAAAAAAAGGAAAAAACTGAAAAATAAGCTAAAATAAAGGTAAAAACCAATAAAAAACTAAAAAGAAAAAAAGGAAAAAACTAAAAAAAATTTTCATCTAAAAAACTAAAAAAAACTAAAAAAGGTAAAAACTAAAAGAACTAAAAAAGAAAAAAATAAATGACGCAACTCAAAGAGAAAGCGACCAGGACAAAAGGAATGTTCGATTAGCAATCAACAAAGCACCGGGACACAGGGAGTATAAATGACGACCAGGACATAAGTAAAAAAAAAAACTATCTATATATATAAAAATAAGTTGTCTGTGGATCTGTGGATCGTGGATCAGGTGACGTCACCTGAAAAAACTGGATCAGGTGACGTCAAAACTGAAAAAACTAAAAAAAGGCAAAAACTACAAAAAAAACTAAAAACTAATAAAAAAAATAAAAAAGTTAAAAAACTAAAAAAACTAAAAAAAGGCAAAAACTACAAAAAAAACTAAAAACTAATAAAAAAGCTAAAAAACTAAAAAAACTAAAAAAAAGGCAAAAACTACAAAAAAAACTAAAAACTAATAAAAAAAATAAAAAAGCTAAAAAACTAAAAAAACTAAAAAAACTAAAAAAAGGTAAAAAACTAAAAAAAACTAAAAACTAAAAAAAACTAAAAAAAAAGGAAAAAACTGAAAAATAAGCTAAAATAAAGGTATTTATACTCCCTGTGTCCCGGTGCTTTGTTGATTGCTAATCGAACATTCCTTTTGTCCTGGTCGCTTTCTCTTTGAGTTGCGTCATTTATTTTTTTCTTTTTTAGTTCTTTTAGTTTTTACCTTTTTTAGTTTTTTTTAGTTTTTTAGATGAAAATTTTTTTTAGTTTTTTCCTTTTTTTCTTTTTAGTTTTTTATTGGTTTTTACCTTTATTTTAGCTTATTTTTCAGTTTTTTCCTTTTTTTTATTTTTTTTTTATTTTTTATTTTTTTTAGTTTTTTACCTTTTTTTAGTTTTTTTAGTTTTTTAGCTTTTCTACTTTTTTTATTAGTTTTTAGTTTTTTTTGTAGTTTTTGCCTTTTTTTAGTGTTTTCAGTTTTTTTTTTTAGTTTTTTATTGGTTTTTACCTTTATTTTAGCTTATTTTTCAGTTTTTTCCTTTTTTTTAGTTTTTTTTAGTTTTTAGTTTTTTTAGTTTTTTTAGTTTTTTAGCTTTTTTATTTTTTTTATTAGTTTTTAGTTTTTTTTGTAGTTTTTGCCTTTTTTTAGTTTTTTTAGTTTTTTAGCTTTTTTATTAGTTTTTAGTTTTTTTTGTAGTTTTTGAAGCGCCACCCCAACACCTAGTTAGTGGGGGGCTTCGCGCCCCCCCAAGCCCCCCCGCACGCGTAAGTCGTTACGCGCCATTATGTGTTTTATGTATATTTATGTGTTTCAAACTACGTAAAAATTGCGAATAAACAACATTCTTGGCTTTCCCATTGTCTGTGCATATACAAAGCCGTATGTACTAATAATGACGTCATATGCAAACGCTCTTTTTACAAACAAACAAACATGCATCCACACAACTCGTTTTTATATAGATAGATAGATAGATAGATAGATAGATACAATACAAATTAACTGCGTAAAACTTGCGAATATACAACATTCTTCGCTGTCCAATTGTCGCTGCATATAAATACATTGTCAGGTTTACCGACCCTCGAACATGCAACGTACAATTGTCCATGGGAAAAACAATCAGTATTAAGATCAATACCACATTTTTCTAATGATTGACCTTGAGCTTTGTTAATGGTGATTGCAAATACTAATCGAATTGGGAATTGCAATTTTTTAAATTGAAAAAGCAGATCCGTTGGAATCATGGGAATGCGAGGAATAAGAACAGCCTCACCCTCATAAGGCCCTGTCAAGATTGTGGCCTCTATTAGGTTTTCCATTGTTTTTTTTACGGCAAGTCGCGTGCCATTGCAAAGCTTTGGTGGGTTGATATTTCTTAAAAGTATTATTGGTACGCCTATTTTTAGTTGTAGCACGTGTGGTGGAAACCCTGAAGGATCTATGGAATTTAAAAATTCAGATGGATAATTAACCGCTTCATTTGGTTCCAAAACTGTGTCGACTGACTTGTAAAGGACTGCCTGGTCTCGAATCTTGGTCAAAACAATATTGTTGATTTCGTGGACGTCCATATTTTTGGGTGCGAGAATCGCTCTTTCACTTAGCCATTTATCATTTTTATAATTTTTTAGAATATTCGGAAATACTTTTTCAATCAATTCAGTTTTGGACGTCACTAAATTACAGAAATCAGCAGGTAGTTGTATACGTCCTGAAATTGAGTCTACTGTTTGACCAGAGTCATCGTTTTGCAATCGGACACGCATATTTGTAGTTAATTTTAATATTTTTACGTGTGCCCATAAATTAGAATTTTTTAGGCAAGCATTCATTTTGTCTGCAGGAGTTAAACTACGTAAAAATTGCGAATATACAACATTCTTGGCTTTCCCATTGTCTCTGCATATACAAAGCCGTATGTACTAATAATGACATCATAAGCAAACGCTCTTTTTACAAACAAACAAACATGCATACACACAACTCGTTTTTATATAGATAGATAGATAGATAGATACAATACAAATTAACTGCGTAAAACTTGCGAATATACAACATTCTTCGCTGTCCGATTGTCGCTGCATATAAATAGATTGTCAGGTTTACCGACCCTCGAACCTGCAACGTACAATTGTCCATGGGAAAAACAATCAGTATTAAGATCAATACCACATTTTTCTAATGATTGACCTTGAGCTTTGTTAATGGTGATTGCAAATGCTAATCGAATTGGGAATTGCAATCTTTTAAATTGAAAAGGCAGATCCGTTGGAATCATGGGAATGCGAGGAATAAGAACAGCCTCACCCTCAAAAGGCCCTGTCAAGATTGTGGCCTCTATTAGGTTTTCCATTGTTTTTTTTACGGCAAGTCGAGTGCCATTGCAAAGCTTTGGTGGGTTTATATTTCTTAAAAGTATTATTGGTACGCCTATTTTTAGTTGTAGCACGTGTGGTGGAAACCCTGAAAGATCTATGGAATTTAAAAATTCAGATGGATAATTAACCGCTTCATTTGGTTCCAAAACTGTGTCGACTGACTTGTAAAGGACTGCCTGGTCTCGAATCTTGGTCAAAACAATATTGTTGATTTCGTGGACGTCTATATTTTTGGGTGCGAGAATCGCTCTTTCACTTAGCCATTTATTATTTTTATAATTTTTTAGAATATTCGGAAATACTTTTTCAATCAATTCATTTTTGGACGTCACTAAATTACAGAAATCAGCAGGTAGTTGTATACGTCCTGAAATTGAGTCTACTGGGAGCTTTCCGTTTCCCATTGCCAGCGATTGATCTGAAAATGTTTGACCAGAGTCATCGTTTTGCAATCGGACACGCATATTTGTAGTTAATTTTAATGTTTTTACGTGTGCCCATAAATTAGAATTTTTCAGGCAAGCATTCATTTCGTCTGCAGGAGTTGATCTAGGTATTATAGGTAATGTTTGCCTGAAATCTCCCGCAAGCAATATTAATGTGCTGCCAAAGGGTTTCGACTTCCCTCGCAAATCTTTCAAGCATTGATCCAGAGCCTCGAGCGATTTTTTGTGTACCATTGTGCACTCATCCCAAATAATAAGTTTGCATTGCTGCAATACTTTACCCATCCCAGATGATTTGGAAATATTGCACGTGGGAGTTTCTGTAGAATGCAAGTTCAGAGGCAATTTCAAAGCGGAATGAGCAGTTCTTCCACCAGGCAGCAATGTTGCGGCTATTCCGGACGACGCAATTGCCAACGCTATATCATTTTTTGATCGAATTGATGCCAGAATCAGTTTTATCACAAACGTTTTACCAGTACCTCCTGGCGCATCCAAAAAGAAAATTTCTCCAACGTTGTTATCGACACAATGCATTATCGTATCATAAATGTCTTTTTGTTCCGACGTTAACTTGGAAATGATGTTTCAGTACTCCTCTAGCTAGGGAGAATAAAACAGAAAAGAAGAAAGATGCTTTCGATGCAAAATATCGTGGTTTCAGCCACTTTCCATGTTTTTCAAGCCAATTGATTTTCCTTGTTGTTCAAACGAAGAGACGGTAAGTTTCCTATATTGGGGGTTCAGACTAGTCGGTTCTAGAAGTTTACTTCTTGTTTTGAGCTGACACTATTTTTAAGGATTTTTGGGGTATTACAGTTTTTACTGTGGGAAGTGATCGTCTCTACTAGGCTGCTAGTTACCGCTGCAACCCTGATATTGTATTTTTTACTATGGGACGTGATCGTGTCTTACTGGGTTGCCAGCTACTGTTGAAACCCTATTTTGTCTCCAACAAATGAAAGCTCCAAAAACCATTGCAGCCCCAAAGAGGCCTCCAAAGACTATGGCTAATATTATTACAACCTCCATGGAGCCTTTTTCAGAGTTGGATTCAGGAAACGGGATGCAGTTGGTCTTTGGCAAACGGATGCATTTTTTGCAATTTTCATGCACCTCTTGCAACCATTTTCTTTGTTTATCATTAAGTTCTTCAACATCCATATACCAAGTATAGCATAAATCTCGTATTTTCCTAGCCACTTTGCCTTTGTTTTTATCCTCTTCTAATTTAGTTGCCAAAGCATATGTTTTCCCGACAGTTATGCTCATCTGACAGTCGAGCATCAGTTTTCGAGCATAGTCTATAACGATAATATCATCTATGACACTATCTAGCCGATTCACAAGAGCGGGTTGACTGTAGACATTTTTTACTTTTATTTTGTACGTGTCTCTTCTTTCTGTGGACCAATTGGAAACTGGATTCTTCTCTAGAACCGTTAACTCTTCAATAGCACCAACTTCTCTTGCCCTGCATATCTTGTCAGTTGGACTCTTATAATCACAACTAAGGGCCTCGACTGAAAGAACTCCAATGTAAAAATGAATAAAATTCATAATGTTTAAAGACGTTTTTAAAGGTATTCTTAATTTCAGATTTCGTTGTGACTGTATAGGACACGGTCAGATGTGTGAAATCATCTATTGCTAAAAAATTAATTTACTTGGTGTCTATCCATATTACTTTTCCATCTATTCTTCAATTTCCCACGAAAAATTTTTTGCATTTCCCAAATACCAAAAGCAATTCAACCTTCGGAAAAAATTACATAATTTGCTCATTAAACTGCAGTATGGAAATAGATGAGTATTACCAGCAATAGAATCAACAGTAGACTTTCAATAATGAGACGGATTAAACAAGAACAGTTGCTGCAACCAGAATATTCTGAATTAAAGGCATCTTTTTTCCTTGTGTTTATTACTCTTTAGCTTCTGGGGCAATGGAATATCATACACAGCTGTTTAACAGCTCGTTTAAAAGAAAATTTCTACTTAAGAAAAACTGCATTTTCGTGTAACACTTAAATAATAGATATTATAGACAACATCCAGGTTGCAGCGGTCGCTATCATTTTCAGTTTTGATATGTTTTGACTCTCCAGGTGGATATTCATCTAACTGCGCGGTTTTGCGTTCTTTAGCCTCAAGCCTGTTTCCTTGCTGTTCTTTTGATTCCTCGGCACGCTTCCTTTTCTGACTTTCTCTATCAGCAGCAAGTTTTTTGGCATAGACTCTTTGAGCATCTTCATCGGCTTTTGCCATTGTAAGTTCATCAGTCATTTTAAACTTAAACATTAATAGATTTCTACGTGAACATATATGTCTTAAATATCTTTAATGACGTCACCGTCATAGCAAAAATGTCGACAACTAACTTCATGACGTCAGTCGATCCACAGACAGACAACTTATTTTTATATATACAGATATGTTTTTAACTACGTAAAACTTGCGATTATACAACATTCTTCGCTGTCCCATTTTCTGTGCATATGAATAGATTGTCTGGTTTACCGACTCTTGAACATGCAACATATAATTGTCCATGGGAAAAACAACCCGTATTCTGATCTATACCGCACTTTTCTAATGATTGCCCTTGAGCTTTGTTGATGGTGATTGCCAATCGAATATTCCTTGTGTCCCCTTCGTCTTTTATATATCCCCCCTGTGCCCCCTGCATCCCCGTTGTAGTTGTGTCCCTGTGTCCCGGTCGTCATTAGTGTCCCAGTGTCCCGGTCTGTAATTTCTCTTTGAGTGTTCCAATCGTAATTTATATTCCCTGTGTTCCGGTGTCTCGGTCGTCATTTGTGTCCCGGCCTGTAATTTCTGTTTGAATGTCCCGGTCATCATTTATACACCCTGTGTCCCGGTCATCATTTGCGTCCTGGTGTCCCAGTCTGTAACTTCATCTTATAATGACGCCATATACAAAGCCTTATATACTTATAATGACGTCATAGGCGCAGTAACAAAAAAGCATACAACTTATTTATATATATATACTAGCTGTTGGGGTGGCGCTTCGCGCCACCCCAACAACTAGTTGGTGGGGCGCTTCGCGCCCCCCCAAGCCCCCCCGCGCGCGTAAGTCGTTACGCGCCATATTAGTTACGCGCCATTGTAGTTGTGTCCCTGTGTCCCACCTGTGAATATAGATAGATTTATATATGTGTTTCAAACTACGTAAAAATTGCGAATATACAACATTTTTGGCTTTCCCACTACTGGAAGCTTTCCGTTTCCAATTGCCAGCAATTGATCTGAAAGTATTTGACCAGAATCATCGTTTTGCAATCGGACACGCATATTTGTAGTTAATTTTAATATTTTTACGTGTGCCCATAAATTAGAATTTTTCAGGCAAGCATTCATTTCGTCTGCAGGAGTTAAACTACGTAAAAATTGCGAATATACAACATTCTTGGCTTTCCCATTGTCTGTACATATACAAAGCCGTATGCACTAATAATGACGTCATATGCAAACGCTCTTTTTACAAACAAACAAACATGCATACACACAACTCGTTTTTATATAGATAGATAGATAGATGGATACAATACAAATTAACTGCGTAAAACTTGCGAATATACAACATTCTTCGCTGTCCAATTGTCGCTGCATATAAATAGATTGTCAGGTTTACCGACCCTCGAACATGCAACGTACAATTGTCCATGGGAAAAACAATCAGTATTAAGATCTATACCACATTTTTCTAATGATTGACCTTGAGCTTTGTTAATGGTGATTGCAAATGCTAATCGAATTGGGAATTGCAATCTTTTAAATTGAAAAGGCATATCCGTTGGAATCATGGGAATGCGAGGAATAAGAACAGCCTTACCCTCAAAATGCCCTGTCAAGATTGTCGCCTTTATTAGGCTTTCCATTGTTTTTTTTACGGCAAGTCGCGTGCCATTGCAAAGCTTTGGTGGGTCGCCTATTTTTAGTTGTAGCACGTGTGGTGGAAACCCTGAAAGATATATGGAATTTAAAAATTCAGATGGATAATTAACCGCTTCATTTGGTTCCAAAACTGTGTCAACTGACTTGTAAAGGACTACCTGGTCTCGAATCTTGGTCAAAACAATATTGTTGATTTCGTGGACGTCTATATTTTTGGGTGCGAGAATCGCTCTTTCACTTAGGCATTTATTATTTTTATAATTTTTTAGAATATTCGGAAATACTTTTTCAATCAATTCATTTTTGGACGTCACTAAACTACAGAAATCAGCAGGTAGTTGTATACGTCCTGAAATTGAGTCTATCGTATCATAAATGTCTTTTTGTTCCGACGTTAACTTGTAAATGTTATTTTGTACATACGACAATAGATCACTCGTACTGTAACTTTGTTCACGATCCAATTCTACACATGTCGAAACAGCAGCGATACGGTTAGGTGAAGGCATTCCCAAATCCTGAAGAAGTTTGTTTGCCATACGTACGCACAAATCTTCTATAATAACTAAAGTGTCGTTATAAATTTCTGATGTAAAATCAAAAGTCATTTCTGACGTCTCTAACTGTTTTCGATGGAGTATATCTTCGGAAATTTTTGACTTATATTTTTCCCATAACTCTGTAGGAGCTGATGGAGAGCAAGTGTACGAATTTGACTTGGGGTTGACGTTTCGCACGCGTCATTGATTCAGTTATCCCAGTGTTGGTCATTCTCAAATAAATTCAGAGCTTGGCATGCACTACGGTAAGTGTCATGTATAGTACCGTTTACAGTTCTCAAATACTCAAAGGATGTCAGACCGGGTACATTCACCAAAAGCAGGCGTAGAAAGAAGCATTCATGTTGATTGGGGTGAACGGTGTAGAGTCTTCCTATCGTGGTATCTTTGAAGATGGTAGGTTGGCCGTAAACCCACTGGTTATCTACTTCGATGGTGGTACCGTTGCCATTGTAGGTTTTTCAGTCATTTTACAATTAGAAATTTCTCTTTCAACGGTCTTCTTACAATTAAAAATTTGTCTTTGAACGATATTCTTAAATACCTGTGTCCTGGTCGTCATTTATATTCCCTGTGTCCCGGTCGTCATTTGTGTCCCGGTATCCCAGTCTGTAATTTCTCTTTTTTCTTTTTTCAGTTTTCTTTTTCTTCTTTATTTTTCAGCTTGACTATGAAATACATATCGCCGAACCTTTGTTTTTTTAACTAAAATCTGGTAGTCATTGATGACCTTTTCCAAGTCAAAATCGCAAACCCAATCATCATCGCTATCATTTTCAGTTTTAATATGTTTTGACTCTCGCTGTCCAGGTGGATCTTCATCTAACTGCGCGGTTTTGCGTTCTTTAGCCTCAAGCCTGTTTCCTTGCTGTTCTTTTGATTCCTCGGCACGCTTTCTTTTCTGACTTTCTCTATCAGCAGCAAGTTTTTTGGCATAGACTCTTT
This sequence comes from Artemia franciscana, assembly GCF_032884065.1. Taxonomy (NCBI): domain Eukaryota; kingdom Metazoa; phylum Arthropoda; class Branchiopoda; order Anostraca; family Artemiidae; genus Artemia; species Artemia franciscana. Next base: position 25,261,656 of record NC_088882.1, on the reverse strand, counting down.
GAGCATCTTCATCAGTCATTGTAAACTTAAACATTAATAGAATTCTACGCGAACATATGTCTTATATAACTTGAATGACGTCACCATCAAAGCAAAAATGATGGCAACTAATTTCATGACGTCAGCCGAAACATGACGTCACCTGATCCACAGATCCACAGATCCACAAACAGACAACTTATTTTTATATATATAGATAGATTATGCCCTGAGATTCGCATCGGGCTACGGAGTAAAAGTAAGCAACAAGCAGCTGTTCGATCTGGACTTGGACGACGTTGTCCTTCTCGAAGAGTCTAAAGAACGGTTGCAGCAGATACTTGACACTATTACTGAGAATTCAGAGAATGTCGGGCTAAATCTGCTATTAAACATTTCTCTGTGATTTTCCAGTGTCTTGCTAGCTTAGGAGAAAGAAAAGAAAAGAGATGCCCATGCTACAGCTTATCTTAGTTCTAGCCACATATCTTGCTTTTCACGCCAACATATTTTGTTTGTTATTCAAGCCAAGAGACTGTAAGTTTCCTATTTAGGAGTGTTTCAATCCGATTCTATTTTTAGGTGTTATGAGTTACTGTACTTCTTATTTTGGAACATGATCGTCTCTTCCTAGCTACCGCTGCAACCTGGATGTTGTCTATAATATCTATTATTTAAGTGTTACACGAAAATGCAGTTTTTCTTAAGTAGAAATTTTCTTTTAAACGAGCTGTTAAACAGCTGTGTATGATATTCCATTGCCCCAGAAGCTAAAGAGTAAAAAACACAAGGAAAAAAGATGCCTTTAATTCAGAATATTCTGGTTGCAGCAACTGTTCTTGTTTAATCCGTCTCATTATTGAAAGTCTACTGTTGATTCTATTGCTGGTAATACTCATCTATTTCCATACTGCAGTTTAATGAGCAAATTATGTAATTTTTTCCGAAGGTTGAATTGCTTTTGGTATTTGGGAAATGCAAAAATTTTTTCGTGGGAAATTGAAGAATAGATGGAAAAGTAATATGGATAGACACCAAGTAAATTAATTTTTTTAGCAATAGATGATTTCACACATCTGACCGTGTCCTATACAGTCACAACGAAATCTGAAATTAAGAATACCTTTAAAAATGTCTTTAAACATTATGAATTTTATTTATTTTTACATTGGAGTTCTTTCAGTCGAGGCCCTTAGTTGTGATTATAAGAGTCCAACTGACAAGATATGCAGGGCAAGAGAAGTTGGTGCTATTGAAGAGTTAACGGTTCTAGAGAAGAATCCAGTTTCCAATTGGTCCACAGAAAGAAGAGACACGTACAAAATAAAAGTAAAAAATGTCTACAGTCAACCCGCTCTTGTGAATCGGCTAGATAGTGTCATAGATGATATTATCGTTATAGACTGTGCTCGAAAACTGATGCTCGACTGTCAGATGAGCATAACTGTCGGGAAAACATATGCTTTGGCAACTAAATTAGAAGAGGATAAAAACAAAGGCAAAGTGGCTAGGAAAATACGAGATTTATGCTATACTTGGTATATGGATGTTGAAGAACTTAATGATAAACAAAGAAAATGGTTGCAAGAGGTGCATGAAAATTGCAAAAAATGCATCCGTTTGCCAAAGACCAACTGCATCCCGTTTCCTGAATCCAACTCTGAAAAAGGCTCCATGGAGGTTGTAATAATATTAGCCATAGTCTTTGGAGGCCTCTTTGGGGCTGCAATGGTTCTTGGAGCTTTCATTTGTTGGAGACAAAATAGGGTTTCAACAGTAGCTGGCAACCCAGTAAGAAACGATCACATCCCATAGTAAAAAATACAATATCAGGGTTGCAGCGGTAACTAGCAGCCTAGTAGAGACGATCACTTCCCACAGTAAAAACTGTAATACCCCAAAAATCCTTAAAAATAGTGTCAGCTCAAAACAAGAAGTAAACTTCTAGAACCGACTAGTCTGAACCCCCAATATAGGAAACTTACCGTCTCTTCGTTTGAACAACAAGGAAAATCGATTGGCTTGAAAAACATGGAAAGTGGCTGAAACCACGATATTTTGCATCGAAAGCATCTTTCTTCTTTTCTGTTTTATTCTCCCTAGCTAGAGGAGTACTGAAACATCATAGAGATATACTTAATAGCTCATTTTAAAACAAATTGATGGATTTGAAAACATTTCGTAGTTAACAAAATAATTTCTAAAATAAAATACTTTTCTTCTGAAAAACTGCATTTTTGTATAACTCTTGAGTAAAAAAGGTTATTAACATCTTCTTGCTCATTAAGATAAAAATAGAATTTCATTTTTAACATTAATCCATGTTTCAGCAACGATAATATTTTGCATCGAGGGCATCCTTTTTCTCTCCGTTTTTTTTTTTTTTTCCACTATGAGAGAGCTATGTACTGAGAAATCATAAAGACCGGTTTAATGGCTCATCTTTAAGAAAGTTGCGACATCTAGTGCCTTTTGTAATTATTAAATAAAATAAACAAGTTTTTTGAAATGAAAGTAAGGAGCGACATTAAAACTTAAAACGAACAGAAATTACTCCTTATATGAAAGGGGGTTTTCCTCCTCGACACCCCGCTCTTTACGCTAAAATTTTTTATTGTTTTAAAAAGTAGAGTTGCGAGAAGAGTCAAACTTTAGCGCAAGGAGCGGGGTGTCGAGGAGGAAAAGCCCCTTTCATATAAGGAGTAATTTCTGTTCGTTTTAAATTTTAATGTCGCTCCTTACTTTCATTTCAAAAAACTTGTTTTTTTTATTTAATTTCTGAAAGTTTTTGAATTAATGCATGTCTGATTTTGGCTCTCCGTACATAAATTATTAAAATTAAATCTGCTATTAATTCTTTTTTTGGCTAAATGGCTTTCTCTTAGTTTTGATCAGACGATTTTGAGAAATAAGGATGGGGAAGGGGGCCTAGTTGCCCTCCAATTTTTTCGGTTACTTATAAAGACAACTAGAACTTTTGATTTTTAACGAACGTTTTTATTAGTAAAAAATATACGTAACTTAAGAATTAACTTACGTAACAAACTTTTATATTCTTATATTTTTGATTATATATATGAGGGAGTTTGTCCCCTCGTTAATACCTCGCTCTTTAACTAAATCTTAAGTTTTGTCCCAGTTCTTTAAGAATGACCCCTGAATCAGAAAGGCCGTAGAATAAATGGTTGAAATTACTAAAAATAATTTAGCATAAAGAGCGAAGTATTTATCTCCTTCTAAATACCTCGCTCTTTATGCTAAAGTATTTTTAGAACCCCTCATATGCGTAATAATCTCTGTTCGTTCTAAGTTTTAATGCTTCTCCTTACTTTCAATTGAAAAAACTTTTTAATGTTTATATTTTCATTGTTTTTTTTTTTTTTAATAGTAATGCTAGAAAATCCTGCGCCCTTTTCATTGAATTTCTCTTCCCCCATGAAATATTTCTCCAAGGAAAGATCCTCCCATATAGTCCCCTCCCCTCCCACACCCAAACAAAAAATCCCCCTGAAAACGTCGGTACACTTCCCAATAACCATTACTGTATGTAAACATTGGTCAAAGTTAGTAACTTGCAGCCCCTCCTCCAGGGACTGTGGGGGGAAAGTCATCCCCAAAGACATAGTTATTGTGGTTTTCAACTATGCGGAAAAAAAGGGCTATCTCAAAATTTTGATCCGTTGACTTTGGGAAAAAAATGAGCGTGGGAGGGGGCCTAGGTGCCCTCCAATTTTTTCGGTCACTTAAAAAGGGCACTAGAACTTTTCATTTCCGTTAGAATGAGCCCTCTTGCAACACTCTAGGACCACTTGGTCGATACGATGACCCCTGGGGAAAAGAAAAAAAAACAAAAAAACAAAAAAACAAATAAACACGCACCCGTGATTAGTCTTCTGGCAAAAAATACGAAATCCCACATTTTTGTAGATTGGACCTTGAAATTTTTTCTATAGGGTTCTCTGATACGCTGAATGCGATGGTGTGAGTTTCGTTACGATCCTATGACTTTTAGGGGTGTTTCCCCCTATTTTCCAAAATAAGGCAAATTTTCTAAGGCTCGTAACTTTTGATGACAAGGACTAAATTTGATAAAACTTATATATTTGAAATCAGCATAAAAATCCGATTCTTTTGATATATCTTTAGCATCGAAATTCTACTTTTTAGAGTTTCGTTTACTATTGAGCCGGGTCGATCCTTACTACAGTTCATTTCCACGAACTGTTTGAAAAACAAAAAGTTTATAAAATAGAGCCGCTTTTTACTAAAAACTGCATTTTTATGTTTAAGATGAATCATAATCTCAGGTTTTAGCCAGGTCTTCTCTTACTGCTATTACATAAAAAAAACTAGTTTTTTTTAACAGAAAGTAAGGAGCGACATTAAAACTTAAAACGAACAGAAATTACTCCGTATATGAAATGGGTTGTCCCCTCCGCAATCCCTCGCTCTTTACGCTAAAGCTTTTAATTGTTTTAAAAACAGAATTGTGGCAAAGAGACAAACTTTAGCGTAAAGAGCGAGAGATTGCGGAGGGGACAACCCATTTCATATAAGGAGTAATTTCTGTTCGTTTTAAGTTTTAATGTCGCTCCTTACTTTCAGTTAAAAAATTTAGTTTTTTTATGTAATTTTTGAACGTTTTTGAATGAATGCATGTTTGATTTTGGTTCTCCACAAATCAATTATTAAAATGAAATTTGCATATTAATTCCCTTTTTGGCTAAATGGCTTTCTCTTAGTTTTGATCAGACAATTTTGAGAAATAAAGGGGGGGAAGGAGGCCTAGTTGCCCTGCAATTTTTCGGTTACATAAAAAGGCAACTATAAATTTTAAATTTTAACAAATGTTTTTATTAGTAAAAAATATACGTAACTTAAGAATTAACTTACGTAACAAACTTTTATACTCTTAAATTTTTATTATGTACTAGCTGTTGGGGTGGCGCGAAAGCGCCACCCCAACACCCGTTGGTCCCCGTTGCTAATCGTAAAAAAGGATTAGTCCCGTTGCTAATCGAATATTCCTCGTGTCCCCTTCGTCTTTTATATGTCCCCCTGTGCCCCCTGCGTCCCCGTTGTAGTTGTGTCCCTGTGTCCCGTTCGTCATTTATATTCCCTTTGTTCCGGTGTCCCGGTCGTCATTAGTGTCCCAGTTTCCTGGTCTGTAATTTCTCTTTGAGTGTTCCAATCGTAATTTATATTCCCTGTGTTCCGGTGTGTAGGTCGTCATTTGTGTCCCGGTTTGTAATTTCTGTTTGAGTGTCCCGGTCATCATTTATATACCCTGTGTCCCGGTCATCATTTGCGTCCTGGTGTCCCAGTCTGTAACTTCATCTTATAATGACGTCATATATAAAGTCTTATATACTTATAATGACGTCATAGGCGCACAAACAAACAAACATTAAACTTATTTATATATATATATATATATATATATATATATATATATATATATATATATATATATATATATATATATATATATATATATATATATATATATATATATATATATATATAAAATATATATATAGATTATGCCCTGAGATTCGCATCGGGCAACTGTTCGAGCAACAAGCAACTGTTCGATCTGGACTTGGAAGACGTTGTCCTTCTCGAAGAGTCTAAAGAACGGTTGCAGCACCTACTTGAGACTATTACTGAGAATGCAGAGAATGTCGGGCTAAAGATAAACATTGACAAATCGAAGGCCAGGGCCATCACAACCTCGCCACTTGTTCTCCATTGCAAAAACGAGGATCTAGAAAAAGCCCAGGAGTTCAAGTACCTGGGTAGCTGGATTGATTGAGATGGAGAGATATCGACCGAGATTAAACGTAGAATTGGACAAGCTACTGGTGCCTTAAATAGAATGAAGCCTATTTGGAGAAGTAATAAATATTCAATGCCACTGAAGCTTCGACTCTTCAACAGCAATGTACTCTCAATTCTCCTTTACGCAAGTGAATGTTGGGAAATAAACACCCAGCTTGAAAAAAGGATCCTTGCATTTGAAAATTTGATCCACAGAAGAATGTTGAATACAAGCTGGCAACAAAAAATTACAAATGCAGAAATACGCAGAAAAACAGGTCAACCTCCAGACATTGAGTTGCTGAAAAGAAGGTGGTGGACATACCTGGGGCACGTTCTTCGTAAGGAAGAGAGCCGCCTTCCTCGAAAAACCTATGAATGGAAGCCAGAAGGTATAAGAAAAAGAGGCAGCCCCAAAAATACATTGAGACGAACATATGACCGAGATCTGAGGACGGCCAGCACCTCACTAATACCTGAATGGGAAGACGTCATCGCTGCAGCACCAATGCGAGACGAATGGAGAGGCTTTGTCGACGCCCTATGCGCCATCGATGGCTCTGGAAGAACTAAGGTCTAAGGTACGAATTCCTTCTAAACTATATTCAGACAAAATACTTTGGTTCAAATATGATTGACAAATCCAGTTTTTTTTTAACCCTTGAAAAAGGTATTGCATTATATGCAAGTATATTTACAAATCTACATTATAACAATGTAAAAAAAAAAATCCTGTTTTGATCTTGTATAGAAGCGCTACTCGAATTGTATAGAAAATTGCTACTCGAATTGTATGGAAAGTTTAGTTTTTCGTAAAAAAAATATTTTTATATTCAAAACTATTTTTGTTAATAATGAAAAGTCTTTAAATACATAAACTGTCTTTAAAATCTGCTATTAAACATTTTTCTGTGATTTTCCAGTGTCTTGCTAGCTTAGGAGAAAGAAAAGAAAAGAGATGCCCATGCTACAGTTTATCTTAGTTCTAGCCACTTATCTTGCTTTTCACGCCAACATATTTTCTTTGTTATTCAAGCCAAGAGACTGTAAGTTCCCTATTTAGGAGTGTTTCAATCCGATTCTATTTTTAGGTGTTATGAGTTACTGTACTTCTTATTTTGGAACATGATCGTCTCTTCCTAGCTACCGCTGCAACCTGGATGTTGTCTATAATATCTATTATTTAAGTGTTACACGAAAATGCAGATTTTCTTATGTAGAAATTTTCTTTTAAACGAGCTGTGTATGATATTCCATTGCCCCAGAAGCTATAGAGTAAAAACACAAAGAAAAAAGATGCCTTTAATTCAGAATATTCTGGTTGCAGCAACTGTTCTTGTTTAATCCGTCTCATTATTGAAAGTCTACTGTTGATTCTATTGCTAGCAATACTCATCTAATTCCATACTGCAGTTTAATGAGCAAATTATGTAATTTTTTCCGAAGGTTTAATTGCTTTTGATATTTGAGAAATGCATAAATTTTTGGCGGGAAATTGAAGAATAGATGGAAAAGTAATATGGATAGACACCAAGTAAATTAATTTTTTTAACAATAGATGATTTCACACATCTGACAAATTGTCCTATACGGTCACAACGAAATCTGAAATTAAGAATACCTTTTAAAATGTCTTTCAAGATTATGAATTTTATTCATTTTTACATTGGAGTTCTTTCAGTCGAGGCCCTTAGTTGTGGTTATAAGAGTCCAACTGACAAGATATGCACGGCAAGTTTAATTGGTGCTATTGAAGAGTTAACGGTTGAAGAGAAGAATCCAGTTTCCAATTGGTCCACAGAAAGAAGAGACACGTACAAAATAAAAGTAAAAAATGTCTACAGTCAACCCGCTCGTGTGAATCCGCTAGATAATGTCATAGATGATATTATCGTTATAGACTGTGATCGAAAACTGATGCTCGACTGTCAGATGAGCATAACTGTCGGGAAAACATATGCTCTGGCTACTAAATTAGAAAAACATAAAGACAATGGCAAAGTGGCTAGGAAAATACGAGATTTATGCTATACTTGGTATATGGATGTTGAAGAACTTAATGATAAACAAAGAAAATGGTTGCAAGAGGTGCGAGAAAATTGCAAAAAATGCATCCGTTTGCCAAAGACCAACTGCATCCCGTTTCCTGAATCCAACTCTGAAAAGGCTTCATGGAGGTTGTAATAATATTAGCCATAGTCTTTGGAGGCCTCTTTGGGGCTGCAATGGTTTTTGGAGCTTTCATTTGTTGGAGACAAAATAGGGTTTCAACAGTAGCTGGCAACCCAGTAAGAAACGATCACGTCCCATAGTAAAAAATACAATATCAGGGTTGGAGCGGTAACTAGCAGCCTAGTAGAGACGATCACTTCCCACAGTAAAAACTGTAATACCCCAAAAATCCTTAAAAATAGTGTCAGCTCAAAACAAGAAGTAAACTTCTAGAACCGACTAGTCTGAACCCCCAATATAGGAAACTTACCGTCTCTTCGTTTGAACAACGAGGAAAATCGATTGGCTTGAAAAACATGGAAAGTGGCTGAAACCACGATATTTTGCATCGAAAGCATCTTTCTTCTTTTCTGTTTTATTCTCCCTTGCTAGAGGAGTATTGAAACATCATAGAGATATACTTAATAGCTCATTTTAAAACAAATTGATGGATTTGAAAACATTTCGTAGTTAACAAAATAATTTCTAAAATAAAATACTTTTCTTCTGAAAAACTGCATTTTTGTATAACACTTGAGTAAAAAAGGTTATTAACATCTTCTTGCTCATTAAGATAAAAATAAGATTTCATTTTTAACATTAATCCATGTTTCAGCAACGATAATATTTTGTATCGAGGGCATCCTTTTTTCTGTCCGTTTTTTTTCCACTATGAGAGAGCTATGTACTGAGAAATCACAAAGACCGGTTTAATGACTAATCTTTAAGAAAGTTGCGACATCTAGTGCCTTTTGTAATTTAAAACAAAAAGTTTATAAAATAGGGCCGCTTTTTACTAAAAACTGCATTTTTATGTTTAAGATGAATCATAATCTCAGGTTTTAGCCAGGTCATCTCTTACTGCTATTACATAAAAAAAAACTAGTTTTTTTTAACTGAAAGTAAGGAGCGGCATTAAAACTTAAAACGAACAGAAATTACTCCGTATATGAAATGGGTTGTCCCCTCCGCAATCCCTCGCTCTTTACGCTAAAGCTTTTAATTGTTTTAAAAACGGAATTGTGGCAAAGAGCTTTAGCGTAAAGAGCGAGGGATTGAGGAGGGGACAACCCATTTCATATACGGAGTAATTTCTGTTCGTTTTAAGTTTTAATGTCGTTCCTTACTCCCAGTTAAAAAAAAACTACTTTTTTTTATGTAATTTTTGAACGTTTTTGAATTAATGCATGTTTGATTTTGGTTCTCCACAAATCAATTATTAAAATGAAATTTGCATATTAATTCCCTTGTTGGCTAAATGGCTTTCTCTTAGTTTTCATCAGACGATTTTGAGAAATAAAGGGTGGGGAAGGAGACCTAGTTGCCCTGCAATTATTCGGTTACATAAAAAGGCAACTATAAATTTTAATTTTTAACAAATGTTTTTATTAGTAAAAAATATACGTAACATAAGAATTAACTTACGTAACAAACTTTTATATTCTTAAATTTTTATTATGTACTAGCTGTTGGGGTGGCGCTTCGCGCCACCCCAATACCAAGTTAGTGGGGGCGCTTCGCCCCCCCCCCTAAGCCCCCCCGAGCGCTTAATTCGTTAAGCGCCATTGTAGTTGTGTCCCTGTGTCCCACCTGTTAATATATATATATATATATATATATATATATATATATATATATATATATATATATATATACTAGCTGTTGGGGTGGCGCTTCGCGCCACCCCAACACCTAGTTGGTGGGGGCGCTTCGCGCCCCCCCCAAGCCCCCCCGCGCGCGTAAGTCGTTACGCGCCATAATAGTTACGCGCCATTGTAGTTGTGTCACTATGTCCCACCTGTGAATATAGATAGATATATGTCCCACCTGTGAATATAGATATATATATATATATATATATATATATATATATATATATATATATATATATATATATATATATATATATATATATATATATATATATTACATCCCCCTGTTTCCCCCGGTGTCCCCGTTGTAGTTGTGTCCCTGTGTCCCGGTCGTCATTTATATTCCCTGTGTCCCGGTCGTCATTTGTATCCCGGTGTCCCGGTCTGTATATACATTCGTTTTTTAGTTTTGTTTTTCTCCTTTATTTTTTTCCTTTTTTTTTCTTTTTTAGCTTATTTAGATTTTTAGATTTTTTAGTTTTTTTATTAGTTTTTAGTTTTTTTTTCTTTTTAGTTTTTTTGTCCCGGTCGTCATTTATATCCCCCTGTTTCCCCCGGTGTCCCCGTTGTAGTTGTGTCCCTGTGTCCCGGTCGTCATTTATATTCCCTGTGTCCCGGTCGTCATTTGTATCCCGGTGTACCGGTCTGTATATACATTCGTTTTTTAGTTTTGTTCTTCTCCTTTATTTTTTTCCTTTTTTTTTCTTTTTTAGTTTATTTAGATTTTTAGATTTTTTAGTTTTTTTATTAGTTTTTAGTTTTTTTTTTCTTTTTAGTTTTTTTGTAGTTTTTACCTTCTTTTTAGTTTTGTTAATTTTTTTTTTTACTTATGTCCTGGTCGTCATTTATACTCCCTATGTCCCGGTGCTTTGTTGATTGCTAATCGAACATTCCTTTTGTCCTGGTCGCTTTCTCTTTGAGTGTCGTCATTTATTTTTTTCTTTTTTAGTTCTTTTAGTTTTTACCTTTTTTAGTTTTTTTTAGTTTTTTAGATGAAAATTTTTTTTAGTTTTTTTTATTAGTTTTTAGTTTTTTTTGTAGTTTTTGCCTTTTTTTTAGTTTTTTTAGTTTTTTAGCTTTTTTATTAGTTTTTAGTTTTTTTGTAGTTTTTGCCTTTTTTTAGTTTTTTTAGTTTTTTAGCTTTTTTATTTTTTTTATTAGTTTTTAGTTTTTTTTGTAGTTTTTGCCTTTTTTTAGTTTTTTCAGTTTTGACGTCACCTGATCCAGTTTTTTCAGGTGACGTCACCTGATCCACGATCCACAGATCCACAGACAACTTATTTTTATATATATAGATAGTTTTTTTTTTTTACTTATGTCCTGGTCGTCATTTATACTCCCTGTGTCCCGGTGCTTTGTTGATTGCTAATCGAACATTCCTTTTGTCCTGGTCGCTTTCTCTTTGAGTTTCGTCATTTATTTTTTTCTTTTTTAGTTCTTTTAGTTTTTACCTTTTTTAGTTTTTTTAGTTTTTTAGATGAAAATTTTTTTTAGTTTTTTCCTTTTTTTCTTTTTAGTTTTTTATTGGTTTTTACCTTTATTTTAGCTTATTTTTCAGTTTTTTCCTTTTTTTAGTTTTTTTTTTATTTTTTATTTTTTTAGTTTTTTACCTTTTTTTAGTTTTTTTAGTTTTTTTAGTTTTTTAGCTTTTTTACTTTTTTTATTAGTTTTTAGTTTTTTTTTGTAGTTTTTGCCTTTTTTTAGTTTTTTCAGTTTTTTTTTTAGTTTTTTATTGGTTTTTACCTTTATTTTAGCTTATTTTTCAGTTTTTTCCTTTTTTTTAGTTTTTTTTAGTTTTTAGTTTTTTTTAGTTTTTTACCTTTTTTTAGTTTTTTTAGTTTTTTTAGTTTTTTAGCTTTTTTATTTTTTTTATTAGTTTTTAGTTTTTTTTGTAGTTTTTGCCTTTTTTTAGTTTTTTTAGTTTTTTAGCTTTTTTATTAGTTTTTAGTTTTTTTTTTAGTTTTTGTCTTTTTTTAGTTTTTTTAGTTTTTTAGCTTTTTTATTTTTTTTATTAGTTTTTAGTTTTTTTTGTAGTTTTTGCCTTTTTTTAGTTTTTTCAGTTTTGACGTCACCTGATCCAGTTTTTTCAGGTGACGTCACCTGATCCATCCACAAACAGACAACTTATTTTTATATAGATATATATAAAAATAAGTTGTCTGTGGATGGATGGATGGATGGATGTGTGGATGGATGTGTCAGGTGACGTCACCTGAAAAAACTGGATTAGGTGACGTCAAAACTGAAAAAACTAAAAAAAGGCAAAAACTACAAAAAAAACTAAAAACTAATAAAAAAAATAAAAAAGCTAAAAAACTAAAAAAACTATAAAGGTAAAAACCAATAAAAAACTAAAAAAAAAACTGAAAAAACTAAAAAAAGGCAAAAACTACAAAAAAAACTAAAAACTAATAAAAAAAGTAAAAAAGCTAAAAAACTAAAAAAACTAAAAAAACTAAAAAAAGGTAAAAAACTAAAAAAAATAAAAAATAAAAAAAAACTAAAAAAAAGGAAAAAACTGAAAAATAAGCTAAAATAAAGGTAAAAACCAATAAAAAACTAAAAAAAAAAGGAAAAAACTAATAAATGACGACACTCAAAGAGAAAGCGACCAGGACAAAAAACTAAAAAAAAAGGCAAAAACTACAAAAAAACTAAAAACTAATAAAAAAAATAAAAAAGCTAAAAAACTAAAAAAACTAAAAAAAGGTAAAAAACTAAAAAAACTAAAAACTAAAAAAAAACTAAAAAAGGTAAAAACTAAAAGAACTAAAAAAGAAAAAAATAAATGACGACACTCAAAGAGAAAGCGACCAGGACAAAAGGAATGTTCGATTAGCAATCAACAAAGCACCGGGACACAGGGAGTATAAATGACGACCAGGACACAAGTAAAAAAAAAAATTAACAAAACTAAAAAGAAGGTAAAAACTACAAAAAAACTAAAAAGAAAAAAAAACTAAAAACTAATAAAAAAACTAAAAAATCTAAAAATCTAAATAAACTAAAAAAGAAAAAAAAGGAAAAAAATAAAGGAGAAAAACAAAACTAAAAAACGAATGTATATACAGACCGGGACACCGGGATACAAATGATGACCGGGACCCGGGACACAGGGAATATAAATGACGACCGGGACACAGGGACACAACTACAACGGGGACACCGGGGGAAACAGGGGGATAACCTGACAATCTATTTATATGCAAAGACAATGGGACAGCAAAGAATGTTGTATATTCGCAAGTTTTACGTAGTTAAAACCATATATATATATATATATCTATATTCACAGGTGGGACATAGGGACACAACTACAATGGCGCGTAACTATTATGGCGCGTAACGACTTACGCGCGCGGGGGGGCTTGGGGGGGGCGCGAAGCGCCCCCACCAACTAGGTGTTGGGGTGGCGCGAAGCGCCACCCCAACAGCTAGTATATATATATATATATATATACTAGCTGTTGGGGTGCCGCTTCGCGCCACCCCAACAGCTAAAAAGAAGGTAAAAAACTAAAAACTAAAAAAGAAAAAAACTAAAAAAAAAGCATAAACTGCAAAAAAACTAAAAAGGAAAAAAACTAACAAAGGCTAAAAAACTAAAAAAGGTAAAAAACAAAAAAAAAACAACTAAAGACTAAAAAAGAAAAAAACTAAATAAGGAAAAAACTTAAAAATAAAAGATAAAAAGAAAACTAAAAAAAATAAAAATAAAATAAAAAAACTAAAAAAAAGGTAAAAAGTACAAAAAAAACTAAAAAGACAAAAAACTAAAAAAGCTAAAAAAAAGGTAAAAACCAAAAAAAAATAAAAATAGAAAATAGAAAATATATATATATATATATATAAATATATATATATATATATATATATATATATATATATATATATATATATATATATATATATATATATATATATATATATATATATATATATATATATATATATATATAATAAGTTGTATATATATATAAATAAGTTGTCTGTCTGTGTGTCTGTCAGGTGACGTCATGTTTCTGTGTCGACTGACGTCATGAAGTTAGTTGTCGTCATTTTTGTTATGACTGTGACGTCATTAATGGTATTTAAGACATGCGTTCACGGAAAAATGTTTAATTGTAAAATGACTGAAGAACCTACAATGGCAACAGCCGAGGAAGCTGCTCAAAGAGTCTATGCCAAAAAACTTGCTGCTGATAGAGAAAGTAAGAAAAGAAAGCGTGCCGAGGAATCACAAGAACAGCAAGAAATCAGGGTTGCAGCTGAAAGAGAAAGTAAGAAAAGAAAGCGTGCCGAGGAATCACAAGAACAGCAAGAAAACAGGCTTGCGGCTAAAGAACGCAAAACCGCGCAGTTAGATGAAAAACCACCTGGAAAGCGAGAGTCAAAACATATCACAACTGAAAATGATAGCGATGATGATTGGGTTTGGGATTTTGACTTGGATAAGGTCATCAATGCCTACCAGATTTAAGTTAAAAAACAAAGGTTCGGCGATATGTACTTCATAGTGACGCTGAAAAATAAAGAAGAAAAAAAAACTGAAAAAATGTAAAAAACTAAAAAAAACTAAAAAGAAAAAACACTCAAAGATAAATTACAGACCGGGACACAAATGACGACCGACACAGAGGGAATATAAATGACGACCGGGAACCTCAAAGAAAAATGACAGACTGGGACACCCGGACACAAATCACGACCGGGAATATAAATGACGACCGGGACACAGGGACACAACTACAACGGGGACGCCGGGGGCACAGGCGGGATATATAATTGACGACTGAGACACAGGGATTGCTTGAATAGAAATTACAGACCGGGACACCGGGACACAAATGACGACCGGGACACTGGGACACAGGGAATATAAATGACGACCGGAACACTCAAAGAGAAATTACAAACTGGGACACCAGGACACAAATGACGACCAGGACACAGGGAATATAAATGCTATTAATATGCACAGACAATGGGACAGCGAAGAATGTTGTATATTCGCATGTTTTACGTAGCTAAAAATATATATTTATATCTATCTCTATTCACAGGTGGGACACAGGGACACAGCTACAATGGCGCGTAACTAATATGGCACGTAACGACTTACGTGCGCGGGGGGGCTTGGGGGGGGCGCGAAGCGCCTCACTAACTAGGTGTTGGGGTGACGGTGACGGCATTAATGGTATTTAAGACATGCGTTCACGGAAAAATGTTTAATTGTAAAATGACAGAAGAACCTACAATGGCAACAGCCGAGGAAGCTGCTCAAAGAGTCTATGCCAAAAAACTTGCTGCTGATAGAGAAAGTAAGAAAAGAAAGCGTGCCGAGGAATCACAAGAACAGCAAGAAAACAGGCTTGCAGCTGATAGAGAAAGTAAGAAAAGAAAGCGTGCCGAGGAATCACAAGAACAGCAAGAAAACAGGCTTGCGGCTAAAGAACGCAAAACCGCGCAGTTAGATGAAAATCCACCTGGGAACCTCAAAGAAAAATTACAGACTGGGACACCCGGACACAAATCACGACCGGGAATATAAATGACGACCGGGACATAGGGACACAACTACAACGGGGACGCCGGGGGCACAGGCGGGATATATAATTGACGACTGAGACACAGGAATTGTTCGAATAGAAATTACAGACTGGGACACCGGGACACAAATGACGACCGGGACACTGGGACACAGGGAATATAAATGACGACCGGGACACTCAAAGAGAAATTACAAACTGGGACACCAGGACACAAATGACGACCGGGACACAGGGAATATAAATGCTATTTATATGCACAGACAATGGGACAGCGAAGAATGTTGTATATTCGCATGTTTTACGTAGTTAAAAATATATATTTATATCTATCTCTATTCACAGGTGGGACACAGGGACACAGCTACAATGGCGCGTAACTAATATGGCGCGTAACAACTTACGCGCGCGGGGGGGCTTGGGGGGGGGCGAAGCACCCCACCAACTAGGTGTTGGGGTGGCGCGAAGCGCCACCCCAACAGCTAGTATATATATATATATATTTATATATATGTATATATATATATATATATATATATATATATATATATATATATATATATATATATATATATATGTTTTTAACTACGTAAAACTTGCGAATATACAACATTCTTCGCTGTCAACTGGTCTGTGCATATAAATAGATTATCAGGTTTACCGACTATTGAACATGCAACATATAATTGTCCATGGGAAAAACAATCAGTATTCAGATCTATACCTCATGATTCTAATGATTGCCCTTGAGCTTTGTTGATGGTGATTGCTAATCGAACATTCCCTGTGTCGCCGTCGTCATTTATATATCCCCCTGTGCTCCCGGCGTCCCCGTTGTAGTTGTGTCCCTGTGTTCCGGTCGTCATTTATATTCACTGTGTCCCGGAGGTCATTTGTGTCCCGGTGTCCCAGTCTGTAATTTCTCTTTGAGTGTCCCGGTCGTCATTTATAATCCCTGTGTCCCGGTCGTCATTTGTGTCCCGGTCTGTATATACATTCGTTTTTGAATTGGTCTTTTTTTTAGTTTTTTACCTTTTTTTAGTTTTTTTAGCTATACCTCATGATTCTAATGATTGCCCTTGAGCTTTGGTATGGTGATTGCTAATCGAACATTCCCTGTGTCCCAGACGTCATTTTTGTCCCGGTGTCCCGGTCTGTATATTCATTCGTTTTTGAATTGGTATATGATGAAATAATTTTTTGTGTTTTTCCCCTTTTTTAGATTTTTACCTTTCTTTAGTTTTTTTTTAGTTTTTTTTATTATTTTTTTATTTTTTTTTATTTTTTTTATTTTTTTTTATTTTTTTTATTTTTTTTATTTTTTTTATTTTTTTTATTTTTTTTATTTTTTTATTTTTTCTTTTTAGTTTTTTTTTGTAGTTTTTACCTTTTTAGTTTTATTTTTATTTTTTTTAGTTCTGTTTTTCTCCTTTATTTTTCAGTTTTTTTTCCTTTTTTATTTTTTCTTTTTTAGTTTTTTTTAGTTTTTTAGCTTTTTTAGTTTTTTTATTAGTTTTTAGGTTTTTTTCTTTTCAGTTTTTTTTTTGTGGTGTTTACCTTTTTTTAGTTTTTTTTTAGTTTTTATTTTTTTTTGTAGTTTTTACCTAGCCAAGGTTCGAACCAACAACCTCTCGGACCTAGAACCTGCAACATAACGCGTTACCAACTCAGCTACTTTGGGCTTGAATACATTCGTTTTTGAATTGGTATATGATGAAATAATTCAGACGTCATATGCGGAAAGACAGACAGACAGACATAACACATATACAACTTATTTTTATATATATACCCCAACATTGCCCCAATACTTAGTTGGTGGGGCGCTTCGCGCCCCCCCCAAGCCCCCCCGCCCGCGTAAGTCGTTACGCGCCATATTAGCTACGCGCCATTGTAGTTGTGTCCCTGTGTCCCACCTGTGAATATAGATAGATTTATATATGTGTTTCAAACTACGTAAAAATTGCGAATATACAACTTTTTTGGCTTTCCCATTGTCTGTGCATATATAAAGCCGTATGTACTAATAATGACGTCATATGGAAACGCTCTTTTTACAAACAAACAAACATGCATACACACAACTCGTTTTTATATAGATAGATAGATAGATAGATACAATACCAATTAAATGCGTAAAACTTGCGAATATACAACATTCTTCGCTGTCCAATTGTCGCTGCATATAAATAGATTGTCAGGTTTACCGACCCTCGAACATACAACGTACAATTGTCCATGGGAAAAACAATCAGTATTAAGATCTATACCACATTTTTCTAATGATTGACCTTGAGCTTTGTTAATGGTGATTGCAAATGCTAATCGAATTGGGAATTGCAATCTTTTAAATTGAAAAGGCAGATCCGTTGGAATCATGAGAATGCGAGGAATAAGAACAGCCTCACCCTCGCAACGTGCATTCAATTCAGAATTTCTATCACTGATGAAGTACAATTGTAAAAATTTATGATTCTCGCCTGAGAATGGTAGAAGGGACCCTGCTCTATGATAAATTTGCCCTTTTACTTTGAAAATAGACATAAATTGATCTGGATTTTCGATTTGGGCTCCAAACGACGTCATTTGGAAACATGAGTTATATTTTCTGATTTGTTTCAAAAAACGCTTAGATTCTGACGTAGTTCCAGTAAGGAAAGTCTTCAATGGCTCTGGTGGTGCAGCCAATAGAGGAAGTTTAACTTTTCCTGAGGCGCAACACATTCCCATTGTTTCACCATTGAATTTCAAGACCTTGCAATAGGGACAAATTTTAGACATAGTCCCGATTTGAACACATCTATTCAAGCTATAATCATCGACTGGGCTGTACCTGAATGCCAGGCGATAACTTTCAGGTTGCTCTGATTCCTCGGCACGCTTTCTTTTCTTACTTTCTCTATCAGCAGCAAGCCTGATATCTTGCTGTTCTTGTGATTCCTCGGCACGCCTTCTTTTTTCACTTTCTCTTTTAGCAGCAACTCTGGTTTCATGTTGCTCAGGTAGTTCCTCGGCACGCCTTCTTTTTTCACTTTCTCTTTTAGCAGCAAGTCTGGTTTCATGGTGCTCTGGTAGTTCCTCGGCACGCCTTCTTTTTTCACTTTCTCTTTTAGCAGCAAGTCTGCTTTCGCGTTGCTCTGGTAGTTCCTCGGCACGCTTTCTGTTCTTTCTTTCTCTATCAGCCTCAAGCCTGTTTCCTTGCTGTTCTTTTGATTCCTCGGCACGCTTTCTTTTCTGACTTTCTCTATCAGCAGCAAGTTTTTTGGCATAGACTCTTTGAGCATCTTCCTCGGCTGTTGCCATTGTAAGTTCATCAGTCATTTTAAAGTTAAACATTAATAGATTTCTACGTGAAAGCAGGTCTTATATATCTTTAATGACGTTACCGTCATAAAAAAAATGACGACAACTAACTTCATGACGTCAGTCAACACATAAACATGACGTCACCTCACAGACACATCCACAGACATGGGATGTGTCATGTCTGTGGTCACACAATCGTTTCCCAATTGCAACATCTTTTCCACGAAAATAATAATTTAGTGCGTCTGTTCAAAACAGCCATCGATTTGATGCCTACTGATACGCATAAAATTGTTATTTCCGCTGACAAAACGCCTCCTGGCCAACATGTGCGTAGATACAATGCTCCAACTATCGACGAAGTGGCAATCGTTATGGTCGGTGATCAGTTTTTACCTTGAGATATTATTCTTCATAAGCGAAACGCTCAGTTGTTAAGAATTGCTGAAACTCATCGATGCTACGATGCCCTACAATATCCTATCATTTTTTGGGATGGAGCCGACGGCTATCACTTTAATATTAAATTGATGAATCCAGCCACTAACAAAGAAATGAATAAGAAATGCAGTGCAATTCATTATTATTCCTATAGACTAATGATTCGGCAGGATGAAGAAAATTATATTTTAAAATGCCGTGAATTGTTTCACCAATTTGTCGTTGATATGTATGTTAAAATTGAATCAGAACGTTTGCTATATATCCGCCTGAATCAGACCAAGCTCCAATCTGAACAATACATTCATTTGCGAGATGCAGTTATAAATGACGGTAATACCACAAACGTTGGAAGATTAACAATTTTACCTTCGTCATATGCTGGCAGTCCCCGTCATATGCATGAATATGCTCAAGATGCTATTGCGTATGTTCGTCTCTATGGTCGTCCAGATTTATTTATTACATTTATATGTAATCAATCTTGGGACGAGATACTGTAGCTTTTACTTCAAGGACAATCGGCGGTTCATAGACACGACATTACGGCCCGTGTCTTCCGGCAAAAGTTGAAATCACTGATAAACTACATAGTAAAACTTGAAGTGTTTGGGTCAGTGCGATGCTGGATGTACTCAGTGGAATGGCAAAAACGAGGTTTGCCACACGCACATATACTAATCTGGCTACATAAAAAAATTACTTCGAACGAAATTGATGATGTGATTTCCGCTGAAATACCTGATGAAAATGTCGATAAGGGGTTACATGATATTATTGTAAAAAATATGATACATGGACCTTGCGGTGCACTGAACGAAAATTCACCATGCATGGCCAAAGGAAGGTGCACAAAGCAATATCCTCGACTTTGAGTATCCAACACTATTACTGGCAATGATGGTTACCCACAATATAAAAGAAGATCTACTGAAGATGGCGGTAAAACAGCAATAATAAAGAAGCGTAACGGTACCACCATCGAAGTAGATAACCAGTGGGTTGTTCCATATTCCCCATTATTATCAAAAACATTTAATGCACACATAAACGTTGAATACTGTAACTCCGTAAAGGCAATCAAATACATATGTAAATACGTCAACAAAGGCAGTGACATGGCAGTTTTTGGCTTGCAGCCCAAAATCAAAGATATCGACGAAATCGTACAATATCAGGCTGGAAGATACATAAGCAGTAATGAAGCTGTTTGGCGAATTCTTTCATTTCCGATACATGAACGTAGTCCAGCTGTTGTTCACTTAGCGGTACATTTACAGAATGGTCAACGTGTTTATTTCTCGGAAACCAACGTGCAACAAAGAGCCCTGAATCCACCGGATACAAAATTAACAGCTTTCTTTTCGCTTTGCAAAAATGATTCTTTTGCAAAAAAAAACTGCTGTATACTGAAGTGCCTTCGTATTACACGTGGAATACTAAAAATAAAGTATTTGAACGTCGAAAACAGGGTAAGTCAGTCGACGGTCAACCTACCATCTTCAAAGATACCACGATAGGAAGACTCTACACCATTCACCCCAATACACATGAATGCTTCTTTCTACGCCTGCTTTTGGTGAATGTACCCGGTCCGACATCCTTTGAGCATTTGAGAACTGTAAACGGTACTATACATGACACTTACCGTAGTGCATGCCAAGCTCTGAATTTATTGGAGAATGATCAACACTGGGATAACTACATCAATGACGCGTGCGAAACGTCAACCCCAAGTCAAATTCGTGCATTGTTTGGCATCATTTTAACAACTTGCTCTCCATCAGCTCCTACAGAGTTATGGGAAAAATATAAGTCAAAATGTCTTAAGATATACTCCATCGAAAACAGTTAGAGACGTCAGATATGACTTTTGATTTTACATCAGAAATTTATAACTACACTTTAGTTATTATAGAAGATTTGTGCGTACGTATGGCAAACAAACCTCTTCCGGATTTGGGAATGCCTTCACCTAACCGTATCGCTGCTGTTTCGACATGTGTAGAATTGGATCGTGAACAAAGTTACAGTACGAGTGATCTATTGTCGTATGTACAAAATAACATTTCCAAGTTAACGTCGGAACAAAAAGACATTTATGATACGATAATGCATTGTGTCGATAACAACGTTGGAGAAATTTTCCTTTTGGATGCGCCAGGAGGTACTGGTAAAGCGTTTGTGATAAAACTGATTCTGGCATCAAATCGATCAAAAAATGATATAGCGTTGGCAATTGCGTCGTCCGGAATAGCCGCAACATTGCTGCCTGGTGGAAGAACTGCTCATTCCGCTTTGAAATTGCCTCTGAATTTGCATTCTACAGAAACTCCCACGTGCAATATTTCCAAATCATCTGGGATGGGTAAAGTATTGCAGCAATTCAAACTTATTATTTGGGATGAGTGCACAATGGGACACAAAAAATCGCTCGAGGCTCTGGATCAATGCTTGAAAGATTTGCGAGGGAAGTCGAAACCCTTTGGCAGCACATTAATATTGGTTGCGGGAGATTTCAGGCAAACATTACCTATAATACCTAGATCAACTCCTGCAGACGAAATGAATGCTTGCCTGAAAAATTCTTATTTATGGGCACACGTAAAAACATTAAAATTAACTACAAACATGCGTGTCCGATTGCAACACGATGACTCTGGTCAAACATTTTCAGATCAATTGCTGGCAATTGGAAACGGAAAGCTCCCAGTAGACTCAATTTCAGGACGTATACAACTACCTGTTGATTTCTGTAATTTAGTGACGTCCAAAAATGAATTGATTGAAAAAGTATTTCCGAATATTCTAAAAAATTATAAAAATAATAAATGGCTAAGTGAAAGAGCGATTCTCGCACCCAAAAATATAGACGTCCACAAAATCAACAATATTGTTTTGACCAAGATTCGAGACCAGGCAGTCATTTACAAGTCAGTCGACACAGTTTTGGAACCAAATGAAGCGGTTAATTATCCATCTGAATTTTTAAATTCCATGGATCCTTCAGGGTTTCCACCACACGTGCTACAAGTAAAAATAGGCGTACCAATAATACTTTTAAGAAATATCAACCCACCAAAGCTTTGCAATGGCACGCGACCTGCCGTAAAAAAAAAACATTGGAAAACCTAATAGAGGCCACAATCTTGACAGGGCCTTTTGAGGGTGAGGCTGTTCTTATTCCTCGCATTCCCATGATTCCCAAGGATCTGCCTTTTCAATTTAAAAGATTACCCCAACAGCTAGTTTCTAATACAGATCTTAAAATGACAGAAGAACCTACAATGGCAGAAGAAACAGCCGAGGAAGCTGCTCAAAGAGCTAATGCCAATAAGCTTGCGGCTAATAGAGAAAGTAAGAAAAGAAAGCGTGCCGAGGAATCACAACAACAGCGTGAATACAGGCTTGCGGCTAATAAAGAAAGTATGAAAAGAAAGCATGCCGAGGAATCACAACAACAGCGTGAAAACAGGTTTACGTCTCAAAGAGAAATCACCAAAAGAAAGCGTGCCGAGGAATCACAAGAGCAACCTGAAACAACCTGGACAGCGAGGGTCAAAACGTATCAAAACTGAAAATGATAGCGATGATGATTGGGTATGGGATTTGACTTGGACAAGGTCATCAATGCCTACCAGATTTTAGTTAAAAAACAAAGGTTCGGCGATATGTATTTCATAGTAACGAAAGACAAGTCAAGGTAAAACAAACCAAACAACTTGAAAGTGATACTGATGATAAAAAAAAACGACGCTGAAAGGACTATCGTTTCCCAGTTGCAACATCTTTTCCACATAAATAAAAATTTAGTGCTTCTGTTCAAAACAGCAATCGAATTGGTGTCTACTGATACGCAACTATCAACGAAGTGGCAATCGTTATGGTCGGTGATTTGTATATGAAGTCAAAGGCTTTGTATATGACGTCATTATAAGTATATAAGAAGGCGTTTCAAAGAGAAGCTTTTATTAAACTCATCGATGCTACGATGCCCTACAATATCCTATCATTTTTTGGGATAAAGCCGACGGCTATCACTTTAATATTAAATTTATAAATCCAGCCACTAACAAAGAAATGGATAAGAAATTCATCGCAATGAAATATTATGCCTATAGATTAATGATTCTTCATTTATTAGATTTATATATAATCCATCTTGGGATTAGATACAACAGCTTTTACATCCTGGACAATCGCCGGTTCATAGACATGACATTACGGCCCGTGTCTTCCGGCAAAAGTTGCTCTCCTTCATCTCTTACAGAGTTATGGGAGAAATACAAATCGCAAATGGCAGAGAATATACTCCACCGAACACGGCTAGAAAGGTCAAATAACTAACTGCACTTTAGTTATGATTGAAGATTTGTGCTGGTCTGTTGCAAACAAACTTCTCAAGCATTTGGAAATACCTTCACCTAATCGTACTGCTCTATTTCTACATGTTTAGAATGGGATCGTGAACAAAGTTACAACATAATTGACCTATTGTCGTATGTTACAGACCGGGACACCGGGATACAAGGAATATAAATGACGACCGGGACACTCAAAGAGAAATTACAGACCGGGACACAAATGACAAGCGGGACACAGGGAATATAAATGACGACCGGGACATTCAAAGAGAAATTACAGACCGAGACACCGGGACACAAATGACGACCGGAACACAGGGGATATAAATGACGACCGGGACACAGGGATACAACTACAACGGGGACGCCGGAAGGGCACATGGGGGATATATAAATGACAACGGGGACACAGGGAAGATTTGATTAGCAATTACCATCAACAAAACCCAAGGGCAATCATTAGAAAAATGCGGTATAGATCTGAAGACGGATTTTTTTCCCATGGACAATTATATATTGCATGTTCAAGAGTCGGTAAAACTGACAATCTATTTATATGCACAGACAATGGGACAGCCAAGAATGTCGTATATTCGCAAGTTTTACGTAGTTAAAAACATATATACATCTATCTACATTTACAGGTGGGACACTGGGACACAACTACAATGGCGCGAAACTAATATGGCACGTAACGACTTACGCACGCGGGGGGCTTGGGGGGGGGACGCACCCCAACCAACTAGGTGTTGGTGTGGCACGAAGCACCACACCAAAAGCTAGTTATTTATAATAAATAGGGATTATGTAAATATCATCGGTATCATGGCTGTTGACATTTAAAATTTCAGTTACCCCATAGTAACTGAAATTTTAAAATAAATAATTTATAAACAAAAGTTACAGTACTACATCGTTCTTCCCCACAGCTAGCGGGCACTGTCACATAATATACAGCTTTTTAATGGCTAATTTTAAAGAAAACTGCCGTATTTAGAAGCCTCAAACTTTATATAACGAAGTTATTAAAATAGAATCACTTAAAAAAAAAAACTTAATTCTTATGTACAAGCTAGATGAATGATGATCATAATCGTATGTTGTAACCATATATGACGAAATAAGTGAATATAATATTTATACACGTTTATCTTATATAATTTGTGTGTATATAATTTCATTTTATTTTTTTTTCTCAGATCAGGATCGCTAAAGTTGTTATGTATACTAAAAAATATTTATGGTGTCTAATACTATAGTAAAGTTACATAAAGGTTTGATATAGTAACAGGCAGTGCAACAGCGCTATCTAAGTAAAGAACGATGTTGGCACAATTTATTTGTTTTTTTGTCTTAGACCAGGGTACTTCATATCGAAGGAGTTGTGATAAAAACTTCAAAAACGGCTCATTTGATTTGAAACTGAAATAGCTAGTGTCATTTTTAACCATCGAAAGTGATTGGTGGGCATCTAACCCCCTCCCATGCCCACCCTTTTCCCAAACGGATTCCCCAAATTTTTAGACAGCCATTTTGTTCAACGAAGTTCAAAGGTCTGGAAATTATGTCTTTGAGAATGACATCCTCCAGAGCCCAAAAGGGCAGAGCTTGTAAGTTATGCCCATATACGTATATGTAAGCATATCTCAGTAAAAGGTTGTAAGGGCCGTATAAGGTCTTTATAGAAAGCGTCGTCGTAGAAACTTCAAAAAAGTCTCAGAAATTAAGAGGGTTAGTGCCCCTTATGATAGTCAGAACTAATCGGAGGGAAAATGCCCCTTCCACGCCGAGCATTTCTCCAAACATTTCCGATCAAAATTTTGATATAGCCATTTTGAATGTAGTTAAAAAGCTGGAAATCCTGTCTTTGAAGACGACAATCCCTCCCCCCACAGCCCTTAGGACAATGGTTGTAAGTTTTGCCCTTGGGGCATGTAAGGTTTCTATAAAAAGCTTTGCCGTAGAAGCTTCAAAAAGGGCTCATTTGATTGAAAATTGAGAGGATTGGTGCCTGTTTATTAGTCAAGAATTATCAGGGTACAATTTTCCCCCTCCCCCACACGGCTAACGAGAATAGTTAACCTTAAAAAATAATTTTTTTAGGCTAAACGAGAATACCGAAAAAAAAAGTGAATATTTCGAGAAAACAACCGCCTTTCTTCTCCAGCACGAACAAAATAATATATTCAAGGAATATGCTGAAGAAAAAACCCAACGAAACAAACGCGGAAAGTCAATGTAAAAAAAACTAGATACCTATGAAAAAAAAAGAAAAAGAAAAAAAAATTCAAAAAAGCCAAAAATTATAAGAATTGAAACCAAATACTTAACAACCATAAACCGAGTCATTTGCCAATATACACAATTTGCACATAATCAAAATAATTAGAACTGCAATTGACGGATACTAGCGTACAACTAAGAAATAAAAGAAAAAATTCATTCCCTTAAAAAAACGAACCAGCAGTTAAATAAGTTGAAGAACTATGTCATCTGATTTCTGATTTTAAAAATTGCATTCCTTCCAGACACCCTGTAAGATCTAAAGAGTTAACAACTTTAATTATGTGATTGGGAAGGTGCTTCAAGCTTTATTTTAGGAATTACTGAAGCATCAGCTTCTCTTTTGAGACAACCAAAATATGACTCAATTTATTCTTAAACCACCGGAATCTCTATTCGAAACTAGACCTAAATTTTAGCATTTAAAAATTTCAATAGCTTTTCTGTAGTGCAATTCTTCTGCAAGGAATACAACTGTTAAAATCGAAAATCAGACGACAGAGTTCTTCAACTTATTTAATTGCTGGTTCGTTTTGTTTTTAGTGAATGAATTTAATTTTTTTTTTTCTCAGTTGTTCGCTAGTATCCGTCGATGGCAGTTCTAATTTTTAAGACAATGTACAAATCACGAATATTGGCGAGTGACTCGCTTTATGGTTGTTAGGTATTTTGGTTTTTTCATTGTTTTTTTTCACATTGACTTTCACGTTTGTTTTATTGGTTTTTTCTTCGGCATTTTCCTTGAATATATTATTTCACTTTTATTGGAATTTATATATCTTTAAATTTTTTGGTTTTCTCATTTTTTTTTTTTTTTTGCTGTTTTTTTCTCACATTGACTTTTCGCGTTTGTTTTATTGGTTTTATCTTCGTCATTTTCCTTGAAATCTTTACAGGAGGTGCATTTAACAAATATCTTTACAGGAGGTGCATAGAGTAAAATTTCTGTGAAAAACCATAATAATTTTTGGTAACAGGAATGGGTCTATCACTTTAAAAAAGTGAACATTCGAACCTAGGTATTACAGACAATCCTTAAGTCTCTAATCACTAGAAAACCTTAGGGAATTCCCCATATTCCAGAAAGAGAATAATCTCAATAAACAGATTTCTTTTCAAATATTCTTAACGAGGAATGTGCTTCTAAACTGCCCAGGAAAGTATTACTGACTATTGCTATAATTTTAAATTTTCGGGTTTATGAGTGGGTTTATAGTTGAATGGACTACAATAGGTTTTGAAAACTTACCACTGCAATAGGGATCCCAAAATGTTCCATAGTCATTATGAACAGTAGATACCTTTCTTTTTCAACGGAACTCGTCGGTCTCTTACATGACTTCTGTACAAATACTTTCAAATTCCGAATATAAGGTGTCTCTTCTAGAACACAATAGATATGCTGTAAAGGTTCACACTGCCTTATATCTACAGCAGGATTTTTGTCAGGAAATGGCGAATAGACTTCATTGTATTCAAAATTCTTGACGTCTTCCTCATTGTCCTGAAACACAAAACAAATAAATTTCCTTTGTCACCATTTCTTTAAACAGATACTACTACTACTAAGAATTCACTGCACTACCAAGCCACTTGATCCCAAAACAGCTGCGAACCCTCCTCCTGAATCCACATCTATTCAAAGCTCCACTCTTTACCCCCTCCCAAGAAGTTCCTATTTCCTTTATTTCTATCCTTGTGGTCTCCTCTCACTCCAGTCAGGGACGACCTGCTCTTCGTGTGACCCTAGACTGAAGGCTGAAAATAACGATCTTAGGCAAACTCTTATCCTTCATCAGCAAAACATGTCCTGACACAGCATGCTAGACTATCTAGAAATAATACAAGTAAATATTTAATTTAAGATATTTTATCTTCGGCAATAGACAGATATTACAATGCCTTCGTACAATATTTTGTTCGTCCTTTTAACTATTGATTTTATTGCTTAGTATTTTCTTATCTTTTAAGAACTTTGCACATTGGATTTGTTGTTGCTTCTTGTAGCTCTTTGCATCATTTGCTTTTTCAGTATTTACGATCTCACGTCGCCTTAAATCAGTTGTAGCGAATAAGTAGGTTCTATTCTTATACTTGTCGCTGTTTCAACTTAAAGTCGTGTCTGATACTTTCAAACTTTGACATTGCCAAAGAGTATTCGTTAAGCTACTCCCAAAAGTAGGATAAGCAGGGCAACATGTGTTCAATTAAATTTTTATCCAGGCTTCAGAGTCAAAACACTTAGGTGGAAATTGACCAAAAATTTCACCTTTAAAATCAATAATCATAACGATTTTCTTTCAATATTTAGTTGCAACACATTACATTTCTTTAATCGTGTATTCCATTCCAATGTCTAGATCTTCTTTCCTAATAGTTCTATTTTATTTTATTTCCATTTTCATTTCGCTTAAGCGTTTCTCCATTTATTAGTTGCGAATTTCATTACACAAAATTCCTAATCGAAATTAATTTTCCCTTAAATTACCGCTGGCTTTCTTCCCAAGAATCCTTCATTTATAACTATGGGAAGAAATCCAAACACGCGTCAAAAAATTGTCGCATTAAACACAATCAGATTATATAAAATCTCATTGCAGGCCAGGATGGCCAAAAATGGTTCAGGATTCCTTCTCTGATTTTGGTTCACCTAGACCAGTTAATAGTTTCAATTGTTTCAAATGTAAATCAAGATTACCATCATCATCCAGTAATCTGCTTTTGTTACTGGTATGCCTCCAATATTTACATATTGGAAGCTTCAAAGCTGTAAGTTTCAAGGCTAGAACTATAAGCTTAAAGCTATAAGCTTAAGGCCATAAGCTTCAAAGCTACTATAAGCTTCATAGTTGAATTTTAATTAATAAAAACTTTAACATTAAATTATTATACTTTATCAGTAGGATAGGGAGAGTGGAATTTAATTAACCATTCTTTCAATTACATCTATATTTCGCAAGACCTGTTTTGCTCTTAAAGCTCAAAATGGGCCTAAATTTTAATTTAAAATGGTGTGAATCCAATTAAAAAGGGGGTAAATTGACGGGGTGATCTAGGTGGGGTCTAGAGCCCATGTTTACATTCTGAAAAGTAAAAAATGACACCAAATTTAATTTCCATTTTGAGTTTAGAGATAGAAATGTTAAAAATGTGCATTATTTGATGTTAGAATAATGTGCAACGGACGGATAATTATGTAAATTGAATGGATGAGTAAGGCGGGGGAGAAACTCCATTTACTATACCACCCATATCGAGACAAAAAGTATAATATTAAACTTTCCTGGTTCAGAACCCTTATGTAGGGAAATTAAGTTCCTTGGCTTAAATAACTAACAGAATCCATTGCCTTGAAAAAATTGCAAACTTACTTGAACTACGATATGAGAAATATATATATATATATATATATATATATATATATATATATATATATATATATATATATATATATGTATGTATATATATATATATATACTAGCTGTTGGGGTGGCGGTTCGCGCCACCCCAACACCTAGTTGGTGGGGCACTTCGCGCCCCCAAGCCCCCCCCACGCGCGTGATGACGACTGGGACACAGGGACACAACTACAACGGGGACGCCGGTGGGGGCACAGGGGTATATATAAATGACGATGGAGACACAGGGAATGTTTGATTAGCAATCACCATCAGCAAAACTCAAGTGCAATCATTAGAATAATGAGGTATAGATCTGAATACGGATTGTTGTTCCCATGGACAATTATATGTTGCATGTTCAAGAGTCGGTAAACCTGTAGTGGGACACAGGGACACAACTACAATGGCACGTAACTAATATGGCGCGTAACAACTTACACTCGCGGGGCGGCTTATATATATATATCTATATATATAAAAATAAGTTGTCTGTCTGTGTGTCTGTCTGTCAGGTGACGTCATGTTTCTGTGTCGACTGACGTCATGAAGTTAGTTGTCGTCATTTTTGCTATGACGGTGACGTCATTAATGGTATTTAAGACATGCGTTCACGGAAAAATGTTTAATTGTAAAATGACTGAAGAACCTACAATGGCAACAGCCGAGGAAGCTGCTCAAAGAGTCTATGCCAAAAAACTTGCTGCTGATAGAGAAAGTAAGAAAAGAAAGCGTGCCGAGAAATCACAAGAACAGCAAGAAAACAGGCTTGCAGCTGATAGAGAAAGTAAGAAAAGAAAGCGTGCCGAGGAATCACAAGAACAGCAAGAAAACAGGCTTGCGGCTAAAGAACGCAAAACCGCGCAGTTAGATGAAAATCCACCTGGAAAGCGAGAGTCAAAACATATCAAAACTGAAAATAATAGCGATGATGATTGGGTTTGGGATTTTGACTTGGATAAGGTCATCAATGCCTACCAGATTTAAGTTAAAAAACAAAGGTTCGGCGATATGTACTTCATAGTGACGCTGAAAAATAAAGAAGAAAAAAAAACTGAAAAAATGTAAAAAACTAAAAAAAACTAAAAAGAAAAAACACGCAAAGATAAATTACAGACCGGGGACACAAATGACGACCGACACAGAGGGAATATAAATGACGACCAGGAACCTCAAAGAAAAATTACAGACTGGGACACCCGGACACAAATCACGACCGGGAATATAAATGACGACCGGGACGCAGGGACACAACTACAACGGGGACGCCGGGGGCACAGGCGGGATATATAATTGACGACTAAGACACAGGGATTGTTTGAATAGAAATTACAGACCGGGACACCGGGACACAAATGACGACCGGGACACTGGGACACAGGGAATATAAATGACGACCGGGACACTCAAAGAGAAAATACAAACTGGGACACCAGGACACAAATGACGACCGGGACACAGGGAATATAAATGCTATTTATATGCACAGACAATGGGACAGCGAAGAATGTTGTATATTCGCATGTTTTACGTAGTTAAAAATATATATTTATATCTATCTCTATTCACAGGTGGGACACAGGGACACAGCTACAATGGCGCGTAACTAATATGGCGCGTAACGACTTACGCGCGCGGGGGGGCTTGGGGGTGCGCGAAGCGCCCCACCAACTAGGTGTTGGGGTGGCGCGAAGCGCCACCCCAACAGCTAGTATATATATATATATATATATATATATATATATATATATATATATATATATATATATATATATATATATATATATATATATATATATATATATATCTATATATATAAAAATAAGTTGTCTGTGGATGGATGTGTGGATGGATGTGTGGATGGATGTGTCAGGTGACGTCACCTGAAAAAACTGGATTAGGTGACGTCAAAACTGAAAAAACTAAAAAAAGGCAAAAACTACAAAAAAACTAAAAACTAATAAAAAAAATAAAAAAGCTAAAAAACTAAAAAAACTATAAAGGTAAAAACCAATAAAAAACTAAAAAAAAAACTGAAAAAACTAAAAAAAGGCAAAAACTACAAAAAAAAAACTAAAAACTAATAAAAAAAGTAAAAAAGCTAAAAAACTAAAAAAACTAAAAAAACTAAAAAAAGGTAAAAAACTAAAAAAAATAAAAAATAAAAAAAAACTAAAAAAAAGGAAAAAACTGAAAAATAAGCTAAAATAAAGGTAAAAACCAATAAAAAACTAAAAAAAAAAGGAAAAAACTAATAAATGACGACACTCAAAGAGAAAGCGACCAGGACAAAAAACTAAAAAAAAAGGCAAAAACTACAAAAAAACTAAAAACTAATAAAAAAATAAAAAAGCTAAAAAACTAAAAAAACTAAAAAAGGTAAAAAACTAAAAAAACTAAAAACTAAAAAAAAACTAAAAAAGGTAAAAACTAAAAGAACTAAAAAAGAAAAAAATAAATGACGACACTCAAAGAGAAAGCGACCAGGACAAAAGGAATGTTCGATTAGCAATCAACAAAGCACCGGGACACAGGGAGTATAAATGACGACCAGGACACAAGTAAAAAAAAAAATTAACAAAACTAAAAAGAAGGTAAAAACTACAAAAAAACTAAAAAGAAAAAAAAACTAAAAACTAATAAAAAAACTAAAAAATCTAAAAATCTAAATAAACTAAAAAAGAAAAAAAGGAAAAAAATAAAGGAGAAAAACAAAACTAAAAAACGAATGTATATACAGACCGGTACACCGGGATACAAATGACGACCGGGACACAGGGAATATAAATAACGACCGGGACACAGGGACACAACTACAACGGGGACACCGGGGGAAACAGGGGGATATAAATGACGACCGGGACAAAAAAACTAAAAAGAAATAAAAACTAAAAACTAATAAAAAAAACTAAAAAATCTAAAAATCTAAATAAGCTAAAAAAGAAAAAAAAAGGAAAAAAATAAAGGAGAAAAACAAAACTAAAAAACGAATGTATATACAGACCGGGACACCGGGATACAAATGATGACCGGGACCCGGGACACAGGGAATATAAATGACGACCGGGACACAGGGACACAACTACAACGGGGACACCGGGGGAAACAGGGGGATAACCTGACAATCTATTTATATGCAAAGACAATGGGACAGCAAAGAATGTTGTATATTCGCAAGTTTTACGTAGTTAAAACCATATATATATATATATATCTATATTCACAGGTGGGACATAGGGACACAACTACAATGGCGCGTAACTATTATGGCGCGTAACGACTTACGCGCGCGGGGGGGGCTTGGGGGGGGCGCGAAGCGCCCCCACCAACTAGGTGTTGGGGTGGCGCGAAGCGCCACCCCAACAGCTAGTATATATATATATGTATATATATATATATATATATATATGTATATATATATATATATATATGTATATATATATATATATATATATATATATATATATATATATATATATATATATATATATACTAGCTGTTGGGGTGGCGCTTCGCGCCACCCCAACACCTAGTTGGTGGGGGCGCTTCGCGCCCCCCCCAAGCCCCCCCGCGCGCGTAAGTCGTTACGCGCCATAATAGTTACGCGCCATTGTAGTTGTGTCCCTATGTCCCACCTGTGAATATAGATAGATATATATATATATGGTTTTAACTACGTAAAACTTGCGAATATACAACATTCTTTGCTGTCCCATTGTCTTTGCATATAAATAGATTGTCAGGTTTACCGACTCTTGAACATGCAACATATAATGGTCCATGGGAAAACAATCTGTATTCAGATCTATACCTCATGATTCTAATGATTGCCCTTGAGCTTTGTTGATGGTGATTGCTAATCGACCATTCCCTGTCCCGGTGTCCCGGTCGTCATTTACATCCCCCTGTTTCCTCCGGTGTCCCCGTTGTAGTTGTGTCCCTGTGTCCTGGTCGTCATTTATATTCCCTGTGTCCCGGTCGTCATTTGTATCCCGGTGTCCCGGTCTGTATATACATTCGTTTTTTAGTTTTGTTTTTCTCCTTTATTTTTTTCCTTTTTTTTTCTTTTTTAGCTTATTGTCATTTATACTCCCTATGTCCCGGTGCTTTGTTGATTGCTAATCGAACATTCCTTTTGTCCTGGTCGCTTTCTCTTTGAGTGTCGTCATTTATTTTTTTCTTTTTTAGTTCTTTTAGTTTTTACCTTTTTTAGTTTTTTTTAGTTTTTTAGATGAAAATTTTTTTTAGTTTTTTCCTTTTTTTCTTTTTAGTTTTTAATTGGTTTTTACCTTTATGTTAGCTTATTTTTCAGTTTTTTCCTTTTTTTATTAGTTTTTAGTTTTTTTGTAGTTTTTGCCTTTTTTTAGTTTTTTCAGTTTTTTTTTAGTTTTTTATTGGTTTTTACCTTTATTTTAGCTTATTTTTCAGTTTTTTCCTTTTTTTTAGTTTTTTTTAGTTTTTTTAGTTTTTTACCTTTTTTTAGTTTTTTTAGTTTTTTTAGTTTTTTAGCTTTTTTATTTTTTTTATTAGTTTTTAGTTTTTTTTGTAGTTTTTGCCTTTTTTTTAGTTTTTTTAGTTTTTTAGCTTTTTTATTAGTTTTTAGTTTTTTTTGTAGTTTTTGCCTTTTTTTAGTTTGACAACTTATTTTTATATATATAGATAGTTTTTTTTTTTTTACTTATGTCCTGGTCGTCATTTATACTCCCTGTGTCCCGGTGCTTTGTTGATTGCTAATCGAACATTCCTTTTGTCCTGGTCGCTTTCTCTTTGAGTGTCGTCATTTATTAGTTTTTTCCTTTTTTTTAGTTTTTTATTGGTTTTTACCTTTATTTTAGCTTATTTTTCAGTTTTTTCCTTTTTTTTAGTTTTTTTTTTATTTTTTATTTTTTTTAGTTTTTTACCTTTTTTTAGTTTTTTTAGTTTTTTTAGTTTTTTAGCTTTTTTACTTTTTTTATTAGTTTTTAGTTTTTTTTTTGTAGTTTTTGCCTTTTTTTAGTTTTTTCAGTTTTTTTTTTAGTTTTTTATTGGTTTTTACCTTTATAGTTTTTTTAGTTTTTTAGCTTTTTTATTTTTTTTATTAGTTTTTAGTTTTTTTTGTAGTTTTTGCCTTTTTTTAGTTTTTTCAGTTTTGACGTCACCTAATCCAGTTTTTTCAGGTGACGTCACCTGACACATCCATCCATCCATCCACAGACAGACAACTTATTTTTATATACTAGCTGTTGGGGTGGCGCTTCGCGCCACCCCAACACCTAGTTGGTGGGGGCGCTTCGCGCCCCCCCCAAGCCCCCCCGCGCGCGTAAGTCGTTACGCGCCATAATAGTTACGCGCCATTGTAGTTGTGTCCCTATGTCCCACCTGTGAATATAGATAGATATATATATATGGTTTTAACTACGTAAAACTTGCGAATATACAACATTCTTTGCTGTCCCATTGTCTTTGCATATAAATAGATTGTCAGGTTTACCGACTCTTGAACATGCAACATATAATGGTCCATGGGAAAACAATCTGTATTCAGATCTATACCTCATGATTCTAATGATTGCCCTTGAGCTTTGTTGATGGTGATTGCTAATCGACCATTCCCTGTCCCGGTGTCCCGGTCGTCATTTACATCCCCCTGTTTCCCCCGGTGTCCCCGTTGTAGTTGTGTCCCTGTGTCCCGGTCGTCATTTATATTCCCTGTGTCCCGGGTCCCGGTCGTCATTTGTATCCCGGTGTCCCGGTCTGTATATACATTCGTTTTTTAGTTTTGTTTTTCTCCTTTATTTTTTTCCTTTTTTTTTCTTTTTTAGCTTATTTAGATTTTTAGATTTTTTAGTTTTTTTATTAGTTTTTAGTTTTTTTTTTCTTTTTAGTTTTTTTGTCCCGGTCGTCATTTATATCCCCCTGTTTCCCCCGGGTCGTCATTTATACTCCCTGTGTCCCGGTGCTTTGTTGATTGCTAATCGAACATTCCTTTTGTCCTGGTCGCTTTCTCTTTGAGTGTCGTCATTTATTTTTTTCTTTTTTAGTTCTTTTAGTTTTTACCTTTTTTAGTTTTTTTTAGTTTTTAGTTTTTAGTTTTTTTAGTTTTTTACCTTTTTTTAGTTTTTTTAGTTTTTTTTAGTTTTTTAGCTTTTTTATTTTTTTTATTAGTTTTTAGTTTTTTTGTAGTTTTTGCCTTTTTTTAGTTTTTTTAGTTTTTTAGCTTTTTTATTAGTTTTTAGTTTTTTTTGTAGTTTTTGCCTTTTTTTAGTTTTTTTAGTTTTTTAGCTTTTTTATTTTTTTTATTAGTTTTTAGTTTTTTTTTGTAGTTTTTGCCTTTTTTTTCTCTTTGAGTGTCGTCATTTATTAGTTTTTTCCTTTTTTTTTTTAGTTTTTTATTGGTTTTTACCTTTATTTTAGCTTATTTTTCAGTTTTTTCCTTTTTTTTAGTTTTTTTTATTTTTTATTTTTTTTAGTTTTTTACCTTTTTTTAGTTTTTTTAGTTTTTTAGCTTTTTTACTTTTTTTTATTAGTTTTTAGTTTTTTTTGTAGTTTTTGCCTTTTTTTAGTTTTTTCAGTTTTTTTTTTAGTTTTTTATTGGTTTTTACCTTTATAGTTTTTTTAGTTTTTTAGCTTTTTTATTTTTTTTATTAGTTTTTAGTTTTTTTTGTAGTTTTTGCCTTTTTTTAGTTTTTTCAGTTTTGACGTCACCTGATCCAGTTTTTTCAGGTGACGTCACCTGACACATCCATCCATCCATCCACAGACAACTTATTTTTATATATATAGATAGATATAGAAGATATATATATATATATATATCTATTCACAGGTGGGACACAGGGACACAACTATAATGGCGCGTAACTAATATGGCGCGTAACGACCTACGCGCGCGGGGGGGGATTAGGGGGCGCGAAGCGCCCCTCCAACTAGGTGTTGGGGTGGCGCGAAGCGCCATCCTAACAGCTAGTTTATATATAAATAAGTTGTCTGTGTGTCTGTCGAGTGACGTCACTGTCCGCATATGACGTCTGAATTATTTCATCACATACCAATTCAAAAACGAATGTATTCAAGCAGAAGCAGCTCAGTTATATAACTACCTGTGTTGGTGCAGTGGGTTTGACCTTATCGTGGTAATACGGGACCCAGAGATCGAACCATGCACCAGGAATGCACTACAGGGCCGACCCAGGGACCTTAGTAGTCAATGTTCCAGGTTCTAGGTCCGAGAGGTTCCAGGTTCGAACCTTGGCTTTAGCATTAATACAAAAGAAGAAAAAAAACAAAAAAAGATAAAAACTACAAAAAAACTAAAACCAAAATACAAAAAAAAACTAAAAAGGCTAAAAAACTAAAAAAATGATAAAAAACTAAAAACTAAAAAATTAAAAAAAAACTAAAAACCAATTAAAAAAAACCTAAAAAAACGAAAAACTGAAAAAGAAAAAAAAAACTAAAAAAAGGAAAAAAACTGACAAATAAAGGAGAAAAAGAAAACTAAAAAAATAAACATAAAAATAAAAATAAACTAAAAAAGGGATATGTATTCAAGCCGAAGTATCTGAGTTGGTAAAGCGTTTTGTTCCAGGTTCTAGGTCCGACAGGTTCCAGGTTCGAACCTTGGCTTTAGCATTAATACAAAAGAAGAAAAAAAACTAAAAAAGAAAAAAAACTAAAAAAAAACTAAAAAACAGGTAAAAACTACTAAAAAAAAAACTAAAAAAGCTAAAAAACTAAAAAAAAAACTGTAAAAAAGGTAAAAAACTAAACTAAAAAAGAAAAAAAACTAAAAAAAATAAAAAAAAAGGGTAAAAACAGCAAAAAAAACTAAAAAGAAAAAAAAGAAAAACTAATAAAAAAACTAAAAACTGAACAAGAAAAAAAAACTAAAAAAAGGAAAAAAACTGAAAAATAAAGGAGAAAAAGAAAACTAAAAAAAAAAAAAAATAAAAAAAAAAGGTAAAAACTAAAAAAAAAACTAAAAATAAAAAAGTAAAAAACTAAAAAGCTAAAAAAGGCAAAAACCAAAAACAAAACAAAAAGAAAAAAAGGAAAAAAACTAAAAATTTATTTCATCATATACCAATTCAAAAACGAATGTATATACAGACCGGGACACAGGGAATATAAATGACGACCGGGACACTCAAAGAGAAATTACAGACTGGGACACCGGGACACAAATGACGACTGGGACGTGTGTGTCGACTGACGTCATGTTTGTGTATCGATGACGTCATATTTGTCGACTATAAATGAAGACTGGGACACAGGGACACAACTACAACGTGGACGCCGGGGGGCACAGGGGGATATATAAATGACGATGGACACAGGGAATGTTTGATTAGCAATCACCATCAACAAAGCTCAAGGGCAATCATTAGAATAATGAGGTATAGATCTGAATACGGATTGTTTTTCCCATGGACAATTATATATTGCATGTTCAAGAGTCGGTAAACCTGACAATCTATTTATATGTACAGACAATGGGACAGCGAAGAATGTTGTATATTCGCAAGTTTTACGCAGTTAAATATATATATATATATATATATATATATATATATATATATATATATATATATATATATATATATATATATATATATATATATATATATATATATATATATATATATATATATATATATATATATATATATATATATATATATATATATATATATATATATATACTAGCTGTTGGGGTGGCGCTTCGCGCCACCCCAACACCTAGTTGGTGGGGCGCTTCGCGCCCCCCAAGCCCCCCCGCGCGCGTAAGTCGTTACGCGCCATTGTAGTTGTGTCCCTGTGTCCCACCTGTGAATATAGATAGATTTATATATGTCTTTCAAACTACGTAAAAATTGCGATTATACAACATTCTTGGCTTTCCCATTGTCTGTCCATATACAAAGCCGTATGTACTAATAATGACGTCATATGCAAAAGCTCTTTTTACAAAGAAACAAACATGCATACACACAACTCGTTTTTATATAGATAGATAGATAGATAGATACAATACAAATTAACTGCGTAAAACTTGCGAATATACAACATTCTTCGCTGTCCAATTGTCGCTGCATATAAATAAATTGTCAGGTTTACCGACCCTCGAACATGCAACGTACAATTGTCCATGGGAAAAGCAATCAGTATTGAGATCTATACCACATTTTTCTAATGATTGACCTTGAGCTTTGTTAATGGTGATTGCAAATGCTAATCGAATTGGGAATTGCAATCTTTTAAATTGAAAAGGCAGATCCGTTGGAATCATGGGAATGCGAGGAATAAGAACAGCCTCACCCTCAAAAGGCCCTGTCAAGATTGTGGCCTCTATTAGGTTTTCCATTGTTTTTTTTTTACGGCAAGTCGCGTCCCATTGCAAAGCTTTGGTGGGTTGATATTTCTTAAAAGTATTATTGGTACGCCTATTTTTAGTTGTAGCACGTGTGGTGGAAACCCTGAAAGATCCACGGAATTTAAAAATTCAGATGGATAATTAACCGCTTCATTTGGTTCCAAAACTGTGTCGACTGACTTGTAAAGGACTGCCTGGTCTCGAATCTTGGTCAAAACAATATTGTTGATTTCGTGGACGTCTATATTTTTGGGTGCGAGAATCGCTCTTTCACTTAGCCATTTATTATTTTTATAATTTTTTAGAATATTCGGAAATACTTTTTCAATCAATTCATTTTTGGACGTCACTATATTACAGAAATCAGCAGGTAGTTGTATACGTCCTGAAATTGAGTCTACTGGGAGCTTTCCGTTTCCCATTGCCAGCAATTGATCTGAAAATGTTAGACAAGAGTCATCGTTTTGCAATCGGACACGCATATTTGTAGTTAATTTTAATGTTTTTACGTGTGCCCATAAATTAGAATTTTTCAGGCAAGCATTCATTTCGTCTGCAGGAGTTGAACTAGGTATTATAGGTAATGTTTGCCTGAAATCTCCCGCAAGCAATATTAATGTGCTGCCAAAGGGTTTCGACTTCCCTCGCAAATCTTTCAAGCATTGATCCAGAGCCTCGAGCGATTTTTTGTGTGCCATTGTGCACTCATCCCAAATAATAAGTTTGCATTGCTGCAATACTTTACCCATCCCAGAAGATTTGGAAATATTGCACGTGGGAGTTTCTGTAGAATGCAAGTTCAGAGGCAATTTCAAAGCGGAATGAGCAGTTCTTCCACCAGGCAGCAATGTTGCGGCTATTCCGGAAGACGCAATTGCCAACGCTATATCATTTTTTGATCGAATTGATCCCAGAATCAGTTTTATCACAAACGTTTTACCAGTACCTCCTGGCGCATCCAAAAAGAAAATTTCACCAACGTTGTTATCGACACAATGCATTATCGTATCATAAATGTCTTTTTGTTCCGACGTTAACTTGGAAATGTTATTTTGTACATACGACAATATATCACTCGTACTGTAACTTTGTTCACGATCCAATTCTACACATGTCGAAACAGCAGCGATAAGGTTAGGTGAAGGCATTCCCACATCCTGAAGAGGTTTGTTTGCCATATGTACGCACAAATCTTCTATAACAACTAAAGTGTAGTTATAAATTTCTGATGTAAAATCAAAAGTAATATCTGACGTCTCTAACTGTTTTCGATGGAGTATATCTTCGGACATTTTTTACTTATATTTTTCCCATAACTCTGAAAGAGCTGATGGAGAGCAAGTTGTTAAAATGATGCCAAACAATGCACGAATTTGACTTGGGGTTGAAGTTTCGCACGCGTCATTGATGTAGTTATCCCAGTGTTGGTCATTCTCCAATAGATTCAAAGCTTGGCATGCACTACAGTAAGTGTCATGTATAGTACCATTTACAGTCCTCAAATACTCAAAGGATGTCGGACCGGGCACATTCACCAAAAGCAGGCGTAGAAAGAAGCATTCATGTTGATTGGGGTGAACGGTGTAAAGTCTTCCTAAAGGTGGTATCTTTGAAGATGGTAGGTTGGCCGTCGACTGACTTACCCTGTTTTCGACGTTCAAATACTTTATTTTTAGTATT
The DNA here is from genome assembly GCF_032884065.1 of Artemia franciscana. NCBI lineage: Eukaryota > Metazoa > Arthropoda > Branchiopoda > Anostraca > Artemiidae > Artemia > Artemia franciscana. The sequence continues at coordinate 25,221,621 of NC_088882.1, read as the reverse complement.
CCATGTGTAATACGAAGGCACTTCAGTATACAGCAGTTTTTTTGCAAAAGAATCATTTTTGCAAAGCGAAAAGAAAGCGGTTCACTTTGTATCCGGTGGATTCAGGGCTCTTTGTTGCACGTTGATTTCCGAGAAATAAACACGTTGACCATTCTGTAAATGTACCGCTAAGTGAACAACAGCTGGACTACGTTCATGTACCGGAAATGAAAGAATTCGCCAAACAGCTTCATTACTGCTTATGTATCTTCCAGCCTGATATTGTACGATTTCGTCGATATCTTTGATTTCGGGCTGCAAGCCAAAAACTGCCATGTCACTGCCTTTGTTGACGTATTTACATATGTATTTGATTGCCTTTACGGAGTTACAGTATTCAACGTTTATGTGTGCATTAAATGTTTTTGATAATAATGGGGAATATGGAACAACCCACTGGTTATCTACTTCGATGGTGGTACCGTTACGCTTCTTTATTATTGCTGTTTTACCGCCATCTTCAGTAGATCTTCTTCTATATTGTGGGTAACCATCATTGCCAGTAATTGTGTTGGATACTAAAAGTCGAGGATATTGCTTTGTGCACCTTCCTTTGGCCATGCATGGTGAATTTTCGTTCAGTGCACCGCAAGGTCCATGTATCATATTTTTTACAATAATATCATGTAACCCCTTATCGACATTCTCATCAGGTATTTCAGCTGAAATCACATCATCAATTTCGTTCGAAGTA
>NC_088882.1:25169987-25220788 GCF_032884065.1 Artemia franciscana | reverse complement strand
AGATTTATTTATTACATTTACATGTAATCAATCTTGGGACGAGATACCGCAGCTTTTACTTCAAGGACAATCGGCGGTTCATAGGCATGACATTACGGCCCGTGTCTTCCGGCAAAAGTTGAAATCACTGATAAACTACATTGTAAAACTTGAAGTGTTTGGGTCAGTGCGATGCTGGATGTACTCAGTGGAATGGCAAAAACGAGGTTTGCCACACGCACATATACTAATCTGGCTACATAAAAAAAATTACTTCGAACGAAATTGATGATGTGATTTCCGCTGAAATACCTGATAAAAATGTCGAAAAGGGGTTACATGATATAATTGTAAAAAATATGATACATGGACCTTGCGGTGCACTGAACGAAAATTCACCATGCATGGCCAAAGGAAGGTGCACAAAGCAATATCCTCGACTTTTAGTATCAAACACAATTACTGGCAATGATGGTTACCCACAATATAGAAGAAGATCTACTGAAGATGGCGGTAAAATAGCAATAATAAAGAAGCGCAACAGTACCACCATCGAAGTAGATAACCAGTGGGTTGTTCCATATTCCCCATTATTATCAAAAACATTTAATGCACACATAAACGTTGAATACTGTAACTCCGTAAAGGCAATCAAATACATATGTAAATACGTCAACAAAGGCAGTGACATGGCAGTTTTTGGCTTGCAGCCCGAAATCAAAGATTTCGATGAAATCGTACAATATCAGGCTGGAAGATACATAAGCAGTAATGAAGCTGTTTGGCGAATTCTTTCATTTCCGATACATGAACGTAGTCCAGCTTTTGTTCACTTAGCGGTACATTTACAGAATGGTCAACGTGTTTATTTCACGGAAACCAACGTGCAACAAAGAGTCCTGAATCCACCGGATACAACATTAACAGCTTTTTTTTCGCTTTGTAAAAATGATTCTTTTGCAAAAAAACTGCTGTATACTGAAGTGCCTTCGTATTACACGTGGAATACTAAAAATAAAGTATTTGAACGTCGAAAACAGGGTAAGTCAGTCGACGGCCAACCTACCATCTTCAAAGATACCACGAATGGAAGACTCTACACCGTTCACCCCAATCAACATGAATGCTTCTTTCAACGCCTGCTTTTGGTGAATGTACCCGGTCCGACATCCTTTGAGTATTTTGAGGACTGTAAATGGTACTATACATGACACTTACCGTAGTGCATGCCAAGCTCTGAATTTATTGGAGAATGACCAACACTGGGATAACTGCATCAATGACGCGTGCGAAACGTCAACCCCAAGTCAAATTCGTGCATTGTTTGGCATCATTTTAACAACTTGCTCTCCATCAGCTCCTACAGAGTTATGGGAAAAATATAAGTCAAAAATGTCCGAAGATATACTCCATCGAAAACAGTTAGAGACGTCAGATATGACTTTTGATTTTACATCAAAAATTTATAACTACACTTTAGTTGTTATAGAAGATTTGTGCGTACGTTTGGCAAACAAACCTCTTCAGGATTTGGGAATGCCTTCACCTAACCGTATCGCTGCTGTTTCGACATGTGTAGAATTGGATCGTGAACAAAGTTACAGTACGAGTGATCTATTGTCGTATGTACAAAATAACATTTCCAAGTTAGCGTCGGAACAAAAAGACATTTATGATACGATAATGCATTGTGTCGATAACAACGTTGGAGAAATTTTCTTTTGGATGCGCCAGGATGTACTGGTAAAACGTTTGTGATAAAACTGATTCTGGCATCAATTCGATCAAAAAATGATATAGCGTTGGCAATTGCGTCGTCCGGAATAGCCGCAACATTGCTGCCTGGTGGAAGAACTGCTCATTCCGCTTTGAAATTGCCTCTGAACTTGCATTCTACAGAAACTCCCACGTGCAATATTTCCAAATCATCTGGGATGGGTAAAGTATTGCAGCAATGCAAACTTATTATTTGGGATGAGTGCACAATGGCACACAAAAAATCGCTCGAGGCTCTGGATCAATGCTTGAAAGATTTGCGAGGGAAGTCGAAACCCTTTGACAGCACATTAATATTGCTTGCGGGAGATTTCAGGCAAAAATTACCTATAATACCTAGATCAACTCCTGCAGACGAAATGAATGCTTGCCTGAAAAATTCTAATTTATGGGCGGACGTAAAAACATTAAAATTAACTACAAATATGCGTGTCCGATTGCAAAACGATGACTCTGGTCAAACATTTTCAGATCAATCGCTGGCAATGGAAACGGAAAGCTCCCAGTAGACTCAATTTCAGGACGTATACAACTACCTGCTGATTTCTGTAATTTAGTGACGTCCAAAAATGAATTGATTGAAAAAGTATTTCCGAATATTCTAAAAAATTATAAAAATAATAAATGGCTAAGTGAAAGAGCGATTCTCGCACCCAAAAATATAGACGTCCACGAAATCAACAATATTGTTTTGACCAAGATTCGAGACCAGGCAGTCCTTTACAAGTCAGTCGACACAGTTTTGGAACCAAATGAAGCGGTTAATTATCCATCTGAATTTTTAAATTCCATAGATCCTTCAGGGTTTCCACCACACGTGCTACAACTAAAAATAGGCGTACCAATAATACTTTTAAGAAATATAAACCCACCAAAGCTTTGCAATGGCACGCAACTTGCCGTAAAAAAAACAATGGAAAACCTAATAGAGGCCACAATCTTGACAGGGCCTTATGAGGGTGAGGCTGTTCTTATTCCTCGCATTCCCATGATTCCAACGGATCTGCTTTTTCAATTTAAAAAATTGCAATTCCCAATTCGATTAGTATTTGCAATCACCATTAACAAAGCTCAAGGTCAATCATTAGAAAAATGTGGTATAGATCTTAATACTGATTGTTTTTCCCATGGACAATTGTACGTTGCATGTTCGAGGGTCGGTAAACCTGACAATCTATTTATATGCAGCGACAATCGGACAGCGAAGAATGTTGTATATTCGCAAGTTTTACGCAGTTAATTTGTATTGTATCTATCTATCTATCTATCTATATAAAAACGAGTTGTGTGTATGCATGTTTGTTTGTTTGTAAAAAGAGCGTTTGCATATGATGTCATTATTAGTACATACGGCTTTGTATATGCAGAGACAATGGGAAAGCCAAGAATGTTGTATATTCGCAATTTTTACGTAGTTTAACTCCTGCAGACAAAATGAATGATTGCCTAAAAAATTCTAATTTATGGGCACACGTAAAAATATTAAAATTAACTACAAATATGCGTGTCCGATTGCAAAACGATGACTCTGGTCAAACAGTAGACTCAATTTCAGGACGTATACAACTACCTGCTGATTTCTGTAATTTAGTGACGTCCAAAAATGAATTGATTGAAAAAGTATTTCCGAATATTCTAAAAAATTATAAAAATAATAAATGGCTAAGTGAAAGAGCGATTCTCGCACCCAAAAATATAGACGTCCACGAAATCAACAATATTGTTTTGACCAAGATTCGAGACCAGGCAGTCCTTTACAAGTCAGTCGACACAGTTTTGGAACCAAATGAAGCGGTTAATTATCCATCTGAATTTTTAAATTCCATAGATCCTTCAGGGTTTCCACCACACGTGCTACAACTAAAAATAGGCGTACCAATAATACTTTTAAGAAATATAAACCCACCAAAGCTTTGCAATGGCACGCAACTTGCCGTAAAAAAAACAATGGAAAACCTAATAGAGGCCACAATCTTGACAGGGCCTTATGAGGGTGAGGCTGTTCTTATTCCTCGCATTCCCATGATTCCAACGGATCTGCTTTTTCAATTTAAAAAATTGCAATTCCCAATTCGATTAGTATTTGCAATCACCATTAACAAAGCTCAAGGTCAATCATTAGAAAAATGTGGTATAGATCTTAATACTGATTGTTTTTCCCATGGACAATTGTACGTTGCATGTTCGAGGGTCGGTAAACCTGACAATGTATTTATATGCAGCGACAATTGGACAGCGAAGAATGTTGTATATTCGCAAGTTTTTACGCAGTTAATTTGTATTGTATCTATCTATCTATCTATCTATATAAAAACGAGTTGTGTGGATGCATGATTGTTTGTTTGTAAAAAGAGCGTTTGCATATGACGTCATTATTAGTATATACGGCTTTGTATATGCACAGACAATGGGAAAGCCAAGAATGTTGTTTATTCGCAATTTTTACGTAGTCTGAAACACATACATAAATCTATCTATATTCACAGGTGGGACACAGGGACACAACTACAATGGCGCATAACTAATATGGCGCGTAACGACTTACGCGCGCGGGGGGGCTTGGGGGGGGGGGGGCGCGAAGCCCCCCACCAACTAGGTGTTGGGGGGCGATACATATCGCCGAACCTTTGTTTTTTCAACTAAAATCTGATAGGCGTTGATGACCTTATCCAAGTCAAAATCGCAAACCCAATCATCATCGTATTTCATCATTTGTATTTCATAGTGAAGCTGAAAAATAAAGAAGAAAAAGAAAACTGAAAAAAGAAAAAATGTAAAAAACTAAAAAATACTAAAAAGAAAAAACAATCAAAGAGAAATTACAGACCGGGACACAAATGACGACCGGGAAAGAGGGAATATAAATAACGACCGGGACACTCAAAGTGAAATTACAGACTGGGATACCGGGACACAAATGACGACCAGGACACAGGGAATATAAATGACGACCAGGACACAGGTATTTAAGAATATCGTTCAAAGACAAATTTTTAATTGTAAGAAGACCGTTGAAAGAGAAATTTCTAATTGTAAAATGACTGAAGAACCTACAATGGCAACGGTACCACCATCGAAGTAGATAACCAGTGGGTTGTTCCATATTCCCCATTATTATATAAAACATTTAATGCACGCATAAACGTTGAATACTGTAACTCCGTAAAGGCAATCAAAACATATGTAAATACGTCAACAAAGGCAGTGACATGGCAGTTTTTGGCTTGCAGCCCGAAATCAAAGATTTCGACGAAATCGTACAATATCAGGCTGGAAGATACATAAGCAGTAATGAAGCTGTTTGGCGAATTCTTTCATTTCCGATACATGAACGTAGTCCAGATGTTGTTCACTTAGCGGTACATTTACGGAATGGTCAACGTGTTTATTTCTCGGAAACCAACGTGCAACAAAGAGCCCTGAATCCACCGGATACAAAATTAACAGCTTTTTTTTCGCTTTGCAAAATGATTCTTTGCAAAAAAACTGCTGTATACTGAAGTGCCTTCGTATTACACGTGGAATACTAAAAATAAAGTATTTGAACGTCGAAAACAGGGTAAGTCAGTCGACGGCCAACCTACCATCTTCAAAGATACCACGATAGGAAGACTCTACACCGTTCACCCCAATCAACATGAATGCTTCTTTCTACGCCTGCTTTTGGTGAATGTACCCGGTCCGACATCCTTTGAGTATTTGAGAACTGTAAACGGTACTATACATGACACTTACCGTAGTACATGCCAAGCTCTGAATTTATTGGAGAATGACCAACACTGGGATAACTGCATCAATGACGCGTGCGAAACGTCAACCCCAAGTCAAACTCGTGCATTGTTTGGCATCATTTTAACAACTTGCTCTCCATCAGCTCCTACAGAGTTATGGGAAAAATATAAGTCAAAAATGTCCGAAGATATACTCCATCGAAAACAGTTAGAGACGTCAGATATGACTTTTAATTTTACATCAGAAATTTATAACTACACTTTAGTTATTATAGAAGATTTGTGCGTACGTATGGCAAACAAACCTCTTCAGGATTTGGGAATGCCTTCACCTAACCGTATCGCTGCTGTTTCAACATGTGTAGACTTGGATTGTGAACAAAGTTACAGTACGAGTGATCTATTGTCGTATGTACAAAATAAAATTTCCAAGTTAACGTCGGAACAAAAAGACATTTATGATACGATAGACTCAATTTCAGGACGTATACAACTACCTGCTGATTTCTGTAATTTAGTGACGTCCAAAAATGAATTGATTGAAAAAGTATTTCCGAATATTCTAAAAAATGATAAAAATAATAAATGGCTAAGTGAAAGAGCGATTCTCGCACCCAAAAATATAGACGTCCACGAAATCAACAATATTGTTTTGACCAAGATTCGAGACCAGGCAGTCCTTTACAAGTCAGTCGACACAGTTTTGGAACCAAATGAAGCGGTTAATTATCCATCTGAATTTTTAAATTCCATAGATCTTTCAGGGTTTCCACCACACGTGCTACAACTAAAAATAGGCGTACCAATAATACTTTTAAGAAATATCAACCCACCAAAGCTTTGCAATGGCACGCGACTTGCCGTAAAAAAAAACAATGGAAAACCTAATAGAGGCCACAATCTTGACAGGGCCTTTTGAGGGTGAGGCTGTTCTTATTCCTCGCATTCCCATGATTCCAACGGATTTGCCTTTTGAATTTAAAAGATTGCATTTCCCAATTCGATTAGCATTTGCAATCACCATTAACAAAGCTCAAGGTCAATCATTAGAAAAATGTGGTATAGATCTTAATACTGATTGTTTTTCCCATGGACAATTGTACGTTGCATGTTCGAGGGTCGGTAAACCTGACAATCTATTTATATGCAGCGACAATTTGACAGCGAAGAATGTTGTATATTCGCAAGTTTTACGCAGTTAATTTGTATTGTATCTATCTATCTATCTATCTATATAAAAACGAGTTGTGTGTATGCATGTTTGTTTGTTTGTAAAAAGAGCGTTTGCGTATGACGTCATTATTAGTACATACGGCTTTGTATATGCACAGACAATGGGAAAGCCAAGAATGTTGTATATTCGCAATTTTTACGTAGTTTAACTCCTGCAGACGAAATGATTGCTTGCCTGAAAAATTCTAATTTATGGGCACACGTAAAAATATTAAAATTAACTACAAATATGCGTGTCCGATTGCAAAACGATGACTCTGGTCAAACATTTTCAGATCAATTGCTGGCAATTGGAAACGGAAAGCTCCCAGTAGTGGGAAAGCCAAGGATGTTGTATATTCGCAATTTTTACGTAGTTTGAAACACATATATAAATCTATCTATATTCACAGGTGGGACACAGGGACACAACTACAATGGCGCGTAACTAATATGGCGCGTAACGACTTACGCGTTCGGGGGGGCTTGGGGAGGGGCTTATAAAAATAAGTTGTCTGTCTGTTACAGTATGTTTGTTACGCCAGATTATATCTTATCTATATATAAAAATAAGTTGTATGTATTTTTGTGTTGAGGGTTTGCATATGACGTCTGAAAAATAAAGAAGAAAAATCAAACTTAAAAAAGAAAAATGGTAAAAAACTAAAAAAAAACTAAAAAGAAAAAAATAAAAAATAAAAAAAAATAAAAAAAGAAAAAACCTAAAAAGAAAAAATGTAAAAAAAATAAAAAGATAAAAAACTAAAAAGAAAAAAAACTTAAAAAAGCTAAAAGACTGAAAAAAGAAAAAAACTAAAAAAAACTGGGAATTGCACAAATATTTCAATATATTTTGACAAAAGATTAAGGTAATTCGAAAACCTTACAACAGATACCCAAAATTTTGAGGTTTATCGTCATTATAAGGATTGAGCTGTATGTGTCATGAAGTTGTTTGTCAACTGAGGTCATGTTTGTCAACTGATGAAATTACATACCGGGACACCGGGACACAAATGAGGACCAGGACACAGGGAATATAAATGACGACCGGGAACCTCAAAGAGAAATTACAGACTGGGACACCCGGACACAAATCACGACCGGGACACAGGGAATGTAAATGACAACCGGGACACAGGGATTGTTCGAATAGAAAATACAGACTGGGACACCGGGACACAGGGAATATAAATGACGACCGGGAAACTCAAAGAGAAATTACAAACTGGGACACTGGGACACAAATGACGACAGGGACACCGGAACACAGGGAACATAAATGACGAGCGGGACACAGGGACACAACTACAACGGAGACGCCGGGGGCACAGGGGGGATATATAAAAGACGAAGGGGACACAAGGAATATTCGATTAGCAATCACCATCGAAAAAGCTCAAGAGCAATCATTAGGAAAATGCGGTATAGATCAGAATACGGGTTGTTTTTCCCATGGACAATTATATATTGCATGTTCAAGAGTCGGTAAACCTGACAATCTATTATATATATATATATATATATATATATATATATATATATATATATATATATATATATACTAGCTGTTGGGGTGGCGCTTCGCGCCACCCCAACACCTAGTTGGTGGGGGCGCTTCGCACCCCCCCAAGCCCCCCCGCGCGCGTAAGTCGTTACGCGCCATATTAGTTACGCGCCATTGTAGTTATGTCCCTATGTCCCACCTGTGAATATAGATATATATATATATATATATATATATATATATATATGTTTTTAACTACGTAAAACTTGCGAATATACAACATTCTTTGCTGTCCCATTGTCTGTGCATATAAATAGATTGTTTACCGACTCTTGAAAATGCAACATATAATGGTCCATGGGAAAACAATCCGTATTCAGATCTATACCTCATGATTCTAATGATTGCCCTTGAGCTTTGTTGATGGTGATTGCTAATCTACCATTCCCTGTGTCGCCATCGTCATTTATATATCCCCTTGTGCCCCCCGGCATCCCCTTTGTAGTTTTGTCCCTGTGTCCAGGTCGTCATTTGTGTCCCGGTGTCCCAGTCTGTGATTTCTCTTTGAGTGTCCCGGGCGTCATTTATATTCCATGTGTCCCGGTGTCTCGGTCGTCATTTATATCCCCCTGTGCCCCCCGGCGTCCCCGTTGTAGTTGTGTCCCTGTGTCCCGGTCGTCATTTATATTCCCTGTGTCCCGGTCGTCATTTGTATCCCGGTGTCCCGGTCTGTATATACATTCGTTTTTTTAGTTTTGTTTTTCTCCTTTATTTTTTTCCTTTTTTATTTTTTTTCTTTTTTAGTTTATTTAGATTTTTAGATTTTTTAGTTTTTTTATTAGTTTTTATTTTTTTTTCTTTTTAGTTTTTTTGTAGTTTTTACCTTTTTTTTAGTTTTTTTAGTTTTTTTTACTTATATCCTGGTCGTCATTTATACTCCCTGTGTCCCGGTCGTCATTTGTGTCCCGGTGCTTTGTTGATTGCTAATCGAACATTCCTTTTGTCCCGGTCGCTTTCTCTTTGAGTGTCGTCATTCATATTCCCTATGTGCCGGTGTCCCGGTCGTCATTTGTGTCCCGATGTCCCGGTCTGTAATTTCGTCAGTTGAAAACTTATGATGAAATAAATTTTTAATTTTTTCCCTTTTTTTGTTTTTAGTTTTTTTTTTATTGGTTTTTACCTTTTTTTAGGTTTTTTAGTTTTTTTCTTTTTTCTTTTTAGTTTTTTTTGAAGTTTTTATCTTTTTAGTTTTTTTATTTTTATTTATATTTTTTTAGTTTTCTTTTTCTCCTTTATTTTTCAGTTTTTTCCTTTTTTTAGTTTTTTTTTTCTTTTTTAGTTCTTTTAGTTTTTACCTTTTTTAGTTTTTTTTAGTTTTTTTAGTTTTTTAGCTTTTTTTATTTTTTTTTATTAGTTTTTAGTTTATTTTATGGTTTTTTCCTTTTTTTAGTTTTTTTTTAGTTTTTTATCTTTTTTTAGTTTTTTTTTAGTTTTTAAGCTTTTTTAGATTTTTTTATTTTGTTTTCTTTCTTTTTTTTTTGTAGTTTTTACCTTCTAGGTAAAAACTACAAAAAAAAGTAGATTTTTGCTTCTTTTATTTTTTTAGCTTTTTTAGTTTTTTTTCGTTTTTTCTTTTTAGTTTTTTTGTAGTTTTTATCTTTTTTATTTTTTTGTATTTTTATTCATATTTTTTTTAGTTTTCTTTTTCTCTTTTATTTTTCAGTCTTTTCCTTTTTTTAGTTTTTTTCTTTTTTAGTTTTTATTTTTTTTTAGTTTTTTACCTTTTTTTAGTTTTTTAGTTTTTTTAGTTTTTTAGATTTTTTAGTTTTTTTATTAGTTTTTAGTTTTTTTTGTAGTTTTTGCCTTTTTTTAGTTTTTTCATTTTTTTTTAGTTTTTAGTTTTTTACCTTTTTTTAGTTTTTTTTAGTTTTTTAGCTTTTTTAGTTTTTTTTTCTTTTTAGTTTTTTTTGTAGTTTTTACCTTTTTTAGTTTTTTAGCTTATTTTGTATTAGTGTGAAATAATTCAGACGTCATATGCGGACAAACATGACGTCACCTGATCCACAGATCCACACATAGACAACTTATTTTTATATATATATATATAAATATATATATATATATTTAACTACGTAAAACTTGCGAATATACAACATTCTTTGCTGTCCTATTGTGTGTCCATATAAATAGATTGTCAGGTTTACCAACTCTTGAACATGCAACATAATAATTGTCCATGGGAAAACAATCCGTATTCATATCTATACCGCATTTTTCTAACGATTGCCCTTGAGCTGTGTTGATGATGATTGCTAATCGAACATTCCCTGTGTCCCCGTCGTCATTTATATATCCCCCTGTGCCCCCGGCGTCCCCGTTGTAGTTGTGTCCCTGTGTCCAGGTCGTCATTTATATTCCCTGTGTCCCGGTCGTCATTTGTGTCCCGGTATCCCAGTCTGTAATTTCTCTTTGAGTGTCCTGGTCGTCATTTATATAGATATATAGATACAGTTTCATTTCAGTTTTTTTTTCTTTTTTAGTTTTTTCTTTTCTTAGTTTTTCTTTTTTAGTTTTTCTTTTTTAAGTTTCTTCTTTTTATTGATTTGTTTTCTTCAATTTGTCAATGTTCATTCTAACATTGACACTTGGAAAAATCTTTACGTGCCAAGCAAGCTAAAGCTCCAACAATTTATAATAAACCTCAAATTTGGGGTATCTGTTTTAAGGTTTTCGAATTACTTTAATCTATTGTCAAAATATATTGAAATATTTGTGCAATTCCCAGTTTTTTTTTAGTTTTTTCTTTTTTTAGTTTTTTAGCTTTTTTTAGTTTTTTTTTTAGTTTTTTATCTTTTTTTATTTTTTTACGTTTTTTCTTTTTAGGTTTTTTCTATTTTTAATTTTTCTAATTTTTTTTTTTAGTTTTTTCTTTTTAGTTTTTTTTTTAGTTTTTTACCATTTTTCTTTTTTCGAATTTAATCTATTGTCAAAATATTTCGAAATATTTATGCAATTTCCAGTTTTTTTTTAGTTTTTTACCATTTTTCTTTTTCGAATTACTTTTATCTATTGTCAAAATATTTCGAAATATTTATGCAATTTCCAGTTTTTACATTCTAGTTTGTTTTCTTTTATATATATAGAAGATATAATCTAGCGTAACGGACAGACAACTTATTTTTATATATATAGATAGATATATACTAGCTGTTGGGGTGGCGCGAAGCGCCACCCCAACAGCCAACACATAGTTGGTGGGGGGCTTTGCGCCCCCCCAAGCCCCCCGGCGCGCGTAAGTCGTTACGCACCATATTAGTTATGCGCCATTGTAGTTGTGTCCCTGTGTCCCACCTGTGAATATAGATAGATTTATGTATGTGTTTCAAACTACGTAAAAATTGCGAATAAACAACATTCTTGGCTTTCCCATTGTCTGTGCATATACAAAGCCGTATGTACTAATAATGACGTCATATGCAAACGCTCTTTTTATAAACAAACAAACAGGCATCCACACAACTCGTTTTTATATAGATAGATAGATAGATAGATACAATACAAATTAACTGCGTAAAACTTGCGAATATACAACATTCTTCGCTGTCCGATTGTCGCTGCATATAAATAGATTGTCAGGTTTACCGACCCTCGAACATGCAACGTACAATTGTCCATGGGAAAAACAATCAGTATTAAGATCTATACCATATTTTTCTAATGATTGACCTTGAGCTTTGTTAATGGTGATTGCAAATACTAATCGAATTGGGAATTGCAATTTTTTAAATTGAAAAAGCAGATCCGTTGGAATCATGGGAATGCGAGGAATAAGAACAGCCTCACCCTCATAAGGCCCTGTCAAGATTGTGGCCTCTATTAGGTTTTCCATTGTTTTTTTTACGGCAAGTCGCGTGCCATTGCAAAGCTTTGGTGGGTTGATATTTCTTAAAAGTATTATTGGTACGCCTATTTTTAGTTGTAGCACGTGTGGTGGAAACCCTGAAGGATCTATGGAATTTAAAAATTCAGATGGATAATTAACCGCTTCATTTGGTTCAAAAACTGTGTCGACTGACTTGTAAAGGACTGCCTGGTCTCGAATCTTGGTCAAAACAATATTGTTGATTTCGTGGACGTCTATATTTTTGGGTGCGAGAATCGCTCTTTCACTTAGCCATTTATTATTTTTATAATTTTTTAGAATATTCGGAAATACTTTTTCAATCAATTCATTTTTGGACGTCACTAAATTACAGAAATCAGCAGGTAGTAGTATACGTCCTGAAATTGAGTCTACTGTTTGACCAGAGTCATCGTTTTGCAATCGGACACGCATATTTGTAGTTAATTTTAATATTTTTACGTGTGCCCATAAATTAGAATTTTTTAGGCAAGCATTCATTTTGTCTGCAGGAGTTAAACTACGTAAAAATTGCGAATATACAACATTCTTGGCTTTCCCATTGTCTCTGCATATACAAAGCCGTATGTACTAATAATGACATCATATGCAAACGCTCTTTTTACAAACAAACAAACATGCATACACACAACTCGTTTTTATATAGATAGATAGATAGATAGATACAATACAAATTAACTGCGTAAAACTTGCGAATATACAACATTCTTCGCTGTCCGATTGTCGCTGCATATAAATAGATTGTCAGGTTTACCGACCCTCGAACATGCAACGTACAATTGTCCATGGGAAAAACAATCAGTATTAAGATCAATACCACATTTTTCTAATGATTGACCTTGAGCTTTGTTAATGGTGATTGCAAATGCTAATCGAATTGGGAATTGCAATCTTTTAAATTGAAAAGGCAGATCCGTTGGAATCATGGGAATGCGAGGAATAAGAACAGCCTCACCCTCAAAAGGCCCTGTCAAGATTGTGGCCTCTATTAGGTTTTCCATTGTTTTTTTTACGGCAAGTCGAGTGCCATTGCAAAGCTTTGGTGGGTTTATATTTCTTAAAAGTATTATTGGTACGCCTATTTTTAGTTGTAGCACGTGTGGTGGAAACCCTGAAAGATCTATGGAATTTAAAAATTCAGATGGATAATTAACCGCTTCATTTGGTTCCAAAACTGTGTCGACTGACTTGTAAAGGACTGCCTGGTCTCGAATCTTGGTCAAAACAATATTGTTGATTTCGTGGACGTCTATATTTTTGGGTGCGAGAATCGCTCTTTCACTTAGCCATTTATTATTTTTATAATTTTTTAGAATATTCGGAAATACTTTTTCAATCAATTCATTTTTGGACGTCACTAAATTACAGAAATCAGCAGGTAGTTGTATACGTCCTGAAATTGAGTCTACTGGGAGCCTTCCGTTTCCAATTGCCAGCGATTGATCTGAAAATGTTTGACCAGAGTCATCGTTTTGCAATCGGACACGCATATTTGTAGTTAATTTTAATTTTTTTACGTGTGCCCATAAATTAGAATTTTTCAGGCAAGCATTCATTTCGTCTGCAGGAGTTGATCTAGGTATTATAGGTAACTAGCTGTTGGGGTGGCGCTTCGCGCCACCCCAACACCTAGTTGGTGGGGGCGCTTCGCGCCCCCCCCAAGCCCCCCCGCGCGCGTAAGTCGTTACGCGCCATAATAGTTACGCGCCATTGTAGTTGTGTCCCTATGTCCCACCTGTGAATATAGATATATATATATATATATGGTTTTAACTACGTAAAACTTGCGAATATACAACATTCTTTGCTGTCCCATTGTCTTTGCATATAAATAGATTGTCAGGTTATCCCCCTGTTTCCCCCGGTGTCCCCGTTGTAGTTGTGTCCCTGTGTCCCGGTCGTCATTTATATTCCCTGTGTCCCGGGTCCCGGTCATCATTTGTATCCCGGTGTCCCGGTCTGTATATACATTCGTTTTTTAGTTTTGTTTTTCTCCTTTATTTTTTTCCTTTTTTTTTCTTTTTTAGCTTATTTAGATTTTTAGATTTTTTAGTTTTTTTTATTAGTTTTTAGTTTTTATTTCTTTTTAGTTTTTTTGTCCCGGTCGTCATTTATATCCCCCTGTTTCCCCCGGTGTCCCCGTTGTAGTTGTGTCCCTGTGTCCCGGTCGTTATTTATATTCCCTGTGTCCCGGTCGTCATTTGTATCCCGGTGTACCGGTCTGTATATACATTCGTTTTTTAGTTTTGTTTTTCTCCTTTATTTTTTTCCTTTTTTTTTCTTTTTTAGTTTATTTAGATTTTTAGATTTTTTAGTTTTTTTATTAGTTTTTAGTTTTTTTTTCTTTTTAGTTTTTTTGTAGTTTTTACCTTCTTTTTAGTTTTGTTAATTTTTTTTTTACTTGTGTCCTGGTCGTCATTTATACTCCCTGTGTCCCGGTGCTTTGTTGATTGCTAATCGAACATTCCTTTTGTCCTGGTCGCTTTCTCTTTGAGTGTCGTCATTTATTTTTTTCTTTTTTAGTTCTTTTAGTTTTTACCTTTTTTAGTTTTTTTTTAGTTTTTAGTTTTTTTAGTTTTTTACCTTTTTTTAGTTTTTTTAGTTTTTTAGCTTTTTTATTTTTTTTATTAGTTTTTAGTTTTTTTGTAGTTTTTGCCTTTTTTTTTAGTTTTTTGTCCTGGTCGCTTTCTCTTTGAGTGTCGTCATTTATTAGTTTTTTCCTTTTTTTTTTTAGTTTTTTATTGGTTTTTACCTTTATTTTAGCTTATTTTTCAGTTTTTTCCTTTTTTTTAGTTTTTTTTTATTTTTTATTTTTTTTAGTTTTTTACCTTTTTTTAGTTTTTTTAGTTTTTTTAGTTTTTTAGCTTTTTTACTTTTTTTATTAGTTTTTAGTTTTTTTTTGTAGTTTTTGCCTTTTTTTAGTTTTTTCAGTTTTTTTTTTAGTTTTTTATTGGTTTTTACCTTTATAGTTTTTTTAGTTTTTTAGCTTTTTTATTTTTTTTATTAGTTTTTAGTTTTTTTTGTAGTTTTTGCCTTTTTTTAGTTTTTTCAGTTTTGACGTCACCTAATCCAGTTTTTTCAGGTGACGTCACCTGACACATCCATCCACACATCCATCCATCCATCCATCCACAGACAACTTATTTTTATATATATAGATGTTTGCCTGAAATCTCCCGCAAGCAATATTAATGTGCTGCCAAAGGGTTTCGACTTCCCTCGCAAATCTTTCAAGCATTGATCCAGAGCCTCGAGCGATTTTTTGTGTACCATTGTGCACTCATCCCAAATAATAAGTTTGCATTGCTGCAATACTTTACCCATCCCAGATGATTTGGAAATATTGCACGTGGGAGTTTCTGTAGAATGCAAGTTCAGAGGCAATTTCAAAGCGGAATGAGCAGTTCTTCCACCAGGCAGCAATGTTGCGGCTATTCCGGACGACGCAATTGCCAACGCTATATCATTTTTTGATCGAATTGATGCCAGAATCAGTTTTATCACAAACGTTTTACCAGTACCTCCTGGCGCATCCAAAAAGAAAATTTCTCCAACGTTGTTATCGACACAATGCATTATCGTATCATAAATGTCTTTTTGTTCCGACGTTAACTTGGAAATGATGTTTCAGTACTCCTCTAGCTAGGGAGAATAAAACAGAAAAGAAGAAAGATGCTTTCGATGCAAAATATCGTGGTTTCAGCCACTTTCCATGTTTTTCAAGCCAATTGATTTTCCTTGTTGTTCAAACGAAGAGACGGTAAGTTTCCTATATTGGGGGTTCAGACTAGTCGGTTCTAGAAGTTTACTTCTTGTTTTGAGCTGACACTATTTTTAAGGATTTTTGGGGTATTACAGTTTTTACTGTGGGAAGTGATCGTCTCTACTAGGCTGCTAGTTACCGCTGCAACCCTGATATTGTATTTTTTACTATGGGACGTGATCGTGTCTTACTGGGTTGCCAGCTACTGTTGAAACCCTATTTTGTCTCCAACAAATGAAAGCTCCAAAAACCATTGCAGCCCCAAAGAGGCCTCCAAAGACTATGGCTAATATTATTACAACCTCCATGGAGCCTTTTTCAGAGTTGGATTCAGGAAACGGGATGCAGTTGGTCTTTGGCAAACGGATGCATTTTTTGCAATTTTCATGCACCTCTTGCAACCATTTTCTTTGTTTATCATTAAGTTCTTCAACATCCATATACCAAGTATAGCATAAATCTCGTATTTTCCTAGCCACTTTGCCTTTGTTTTTATCCTCTTCTAATTTAGTTGCCAAAGCATATGTTTTCCCGACAGTTATGCTCATCTGACAGTCGAGCATCAGTTTTCGAGCACAGTCTATAACGATAATATCATCTATGACACTATCTAGCCGATTCACAAGAGCGGGTTGACTGTAGACATTTTTTACTTTTATTTTGTACGTGTCTCTTCTTTCTGTGGACCAATTGGAAACGGGATTCTTCTCTAGAACCGTTAACTCTTCAATAGCACCAACTTCTCTTGCCCTGCATATCTTGTCAGTTGGACTCTTATAATCACAACTAAGGGCCTCGACTGAAAGAACTCCAATGTAAAAATGAATAAAATTCATAATGTTTAAAGACATTTTTAAAGGTATTCTTAATTTCAGATTTCGTTGTGACTGTATAGGACACGGTCAGATGTGTGAAATCATCTATTGCTAAAAAAATTAATTTACTTGGTGTCTATCCATATTACTTTTCCATCTATTCTTCAATTTCCCACGAAAAATTTTTTGCATTTCCCAAATACCAAAAGCAATTCAACCTTCGGAAAAAATTATATAATTTGCTCATTAAACTGCTGGGGCAATGGAATATCATACACAGCTGTTTAACAGCTCGTTTAAAAGAAAATTTCTACTTAAGAAAAACTGCATTTTCGTGTAACACTTAAATAATAGATATTATAGACAACATCCAGGTTGCAGCGGTCGCTATCATTTTCAGTTTTGATATGTTTTGACTCTCCAGGTGGATCTTCATCTAACTGCGCGGTTTTGCGTTCTTTAGCCTCAAACCTGTTTCCTTGCTGTTCTTTTGATTCCTCGGCACGCTTCCTTTTCTGACTTTCTCTATCAGCAGCAAGTTTTTTGGCATAGACTCTTTGAGCATCTTCATCGGCTTTTGCCATTGTAAGTTCATCAGTCATTTTAAACTTAAACATTAATAGATTTCTACGTGAACATATATGTCTTAAATATCTTTAATGACGTCACCGTCATAGCAAAAATGACGACAACTAACTTCATGACGTCAGTCGATCCACAGACAGACAACTTATTTTTATATATACAGATATGTTTTTAACTACGTAAAACTTGCGATTATACAACATTCTTCGCTGTCCCATTTTCTGTGCATATGAATAGATTGTCTGGTTTACCGACTCTTGAACATGCAACATATAATTGTCCATGGGAAAAACAACCCGTATTCTGATCTATACAGCACTTTTCTAATGATTGCCCTTGAGCTTTGTTGATGGTGATTGCCAATCGAATATTCCTTGTGTCCCCTTCGTCTTTTATATATCCCCCCTGTGCCCCCTGCATCCCCGTTGTAGTTGTGTCCCTGTGTCCGGCTCGTCATTTATATTCCCTGTGTTCCGGTGTCCCGGTCGTCATTAGTGTCCCAGTGTCCCGGTCTGTAATTTCTCTTTGAGTGTTCCAATCGTAATTTATATTCCCTGTGTTCCGGTGTCTCGGTCGTCATTTGTGTCCCGGCCTGTAATTTCTGTTTGAGTGTCCCGGTCATCATTTATACACCCTGTGTCCCGGTCATCATTTGCGTCCTGGTGTCCCAGTCTGTAACTTCATCTTATAATGACGTCATATACAAAGCCTTATATACTTATAATGACGTCATAGGCGCACTAACAAACAAGCATACAACTTATTTATATATATATATATATATATAGATTATGCCCTGAGATTCGCATCGGGCTACGGAGTAAAAGTAAGCAACAAGCAGCTGTTCGATCTGGACTTGACGACGTTGTCCTTCTCGAAGAGTCTAAAGAACGGTTGCAGCAGATACTTGACACTTTTACTGAGAATTCAGAGAATGTCGGGCTAAATCTGCTATTAAACATTTCTCTGTGATTTTCCAGTGTCTTGCTAGCTTAGGAGAAAGAAAAGAAAAGAGATGCCCATGCTACAGCTTATCTTAGTTCTAGCCACATATCTTGCTTTTCACGCCAACATATTTTGTTTGTTATTCAAGCCAAGAGACTGTAAGTTTCCTATTTAGGAGTGTTTCAATCCGATTCTATTTTTAGGTGTTATGAGTTACTGTACTTCTTATTTTGGAACATGATCGTCTCTTCCTAGCTACCGCTGCAACCTGGATGTTGTCTATAATATCTATTATTTAAGTGTTACACGAAAATGCAGTTTTTCTTAAGTAGAAATTTTCTTTTAAACGAGCTGTTAAACAGCTGTGTATGATATTCCATTGCCCCAGAAGCTAAAGAGTAAAAAACACAAGGAAAAAAGAATGCTCTAATTCAGAATATTCTGGTTGCAGCAACTGTTCTTGTTTAATCCGTCTCATTATTGAGAGTCTACTGTTGATTCTATTGCTGGTAATACTCATCTATTTCCATACTGCAGTTTAATGAGCAAATTATGTAATTTTTTCCGAAGGTTGAATTGCTTTTGGTATTTGGGAAATGCAAAAATTTTTTCGTGGGAAATTGAAGAATAGATGGAAAAGTAATATGGATAGACACCAAGTAAATTAATTTTTTTAGCAATAGATGATTTCACACATCTGACCGTGTCCTATACAGTCACAACGAAATCTGAAATTAAGAATACCTTTAAAAATGTCTTTAAACATTATGAATTTTATTTATTTTTACATTGGAGTTCTTTCAGTCGAGGCCCTTAGTTGTGATTATAAGAGTCCAACTGACAAGATATGCAGGGCAAGAGAAGTTGGTGCTATTGAAGAGTTAACGGTTCTAGAGAAGAATCCCGTTTCCAATTGGTCCACAGAAAGAAGAGACACGTACAAAATAAAAGTAAAAAATGTCTACAGTCAACCCGCTCTTGTGAATCGGCTAGATAGTGTCATAGATGATATTATCGTTATAGACTGTGCTCGAAAACTGATGCTCGACTGTCAGATGAGCATAACTGTCGGGAAAACATATGCTTTGGCAACTAAATTAGAAGAGGATAAAAACAAAGGCAAAGTGGCTAGGAAAATACGAGATTTATGCTATACTTGGTATATGGATGTTGAAGAACTTAATGATAAACAAAGAAAATGGTTGCAAGAGGTGCATGAAAATTGCAAAAAATGCATCCGTTTGCCAAAGACCAACTGCATCCCGTTTCCTGAATCCAACTCTGAAAAAGGCTCCATGGAGGTTGTAATAATATTAGCCATAGTCTTTGGAGGCCTCTTTGGGGCTGCAATGGTTCTTGGAGCTTTCATTTGTTGGAGACAAAATAGGGTTTCAACAGTAGCTGGCAACCCAGTAAGAAACGATCACATCCCATAGTAAAAAATACAATATCAGGGTTGCAGCGGTAACTAGCAGCCTAGTAGAGACGATCACTTCCCACAGTAAAAACTGTAATACCCCAAAAACCTTAAAAATAGTGTCAGCTCAAAACAAGAAGTAAACTTCTAGAACCGACTAGTCTGAACCCCCAATATAGGAAACTTACCGTCTCTTCGTTTGAACAACAAGGAAAATCAATTGGCTTGAAAAACATGGAAAGTGGCTGAAACCACGATATTTTGCATCGAAAGCATCTTTCTTCTTTTCTGTTTTATTCTCCCTAGCTAGAGGAGTACTGAAACATCATAGAGATATACTTAATAGCTCATTTTAAAACAAATTGATGGATTTGAAAACATTTCGTAGTTAACAAAATAATTTCTAAAATAAAATACTTTTCTTCTGAAAAACTGCATTTTTGTATAACTCTTGAGTAAAAAAGGTTATTAACATCTTCTTGCTCATTAAGATAAAAATAGGATTTCATTTTTAACATTAATCCATGTTTCAGCAACGATAATATTTTGCATCGAGGGCATCCTTTTTCTGTCCGTTTTTTTTTTCCACTATGAGAGAGCTATGTACTGAGAAATCATAAAGACCGGTTTAATTGCTCATCTTTAAGAAAATTGCTACATCTAGTACCTTTTGTAATTATTAAATAAAATAAACAAGTTTTTTGAAATGAAAGTAAGGAGCGACATTAAAACTTAAAACGAACAGAAATTACTCCTTATATGAAAGGGGGTTTTCCTCCTCGACACCCCGCTCTTTACGCTAAAATTTTTTATTGTTTTAAAAAGTAGAGTTGCGAGAAGAGTCAAACTTTAGCGCAAGGAGCGGGGTGTCGAGGAGGAAAAGCCCCTTTCATATAAGGAGTAATTTCTGTTCGTTTTAAATTTTAATGTCGCTCCTTACTTTCATTTCAAAAAACTTGTTTTTTTTATTTAATTTCTGAAAGTTTTTGAATTAATGCATGTCTGATTTTGGCTCTCCGTACATAAATTATTAAAATTAAATTTGCTATTAATTCTTTTTTTGGCTAAATGGCTTTCTCTTAGTTTTGATCAGACGATTTTGAGAAATAAGGATGGGGAAGGGGGCCTAGTTGCCCTCCAATTTTTTCGGTTACTTATAAAGACAACTAGAACTTTTGATTTTTAACGAACGTTTTTATTAGTAAAAAATATACGTAACTTAAGAATTAACTTACGTAACAAACTTTTATATTCTTATATTTTTGATTACATATATGAGGGAGTTTGTCCCCTCGTTAATACCTCGCTCTTTAACTAAATCTTAAGTTTTGTCCCAATTCTTTAAGAATGACCCCTGAATCAGAAAGGCCGTAGAATAAATGGTTGAAATTACTAAAAATAATTTAGCATAAAGAGCGAAGTATTTATCTCCTTCTAAATACCTCGCTCTTTATGCTAAAGTATTTTTAGAACCCCTCATATGCGTAATAATCTCTGTTCGTTTTAAGTTTTAATGCTTCTCCTTACTTTCAATTGAAAAAACTTTTTAATGTTTATATTTTCATTGTTTTTTTTTTTAATAGTAATGCTAGAAAATCCTGCGCCTTTTTCATTGAATTTCTCTTCCCCCATGAAATATTTCTCCAAGGAAAGATCCTCCCATATAGTCCCCTCCCCTCCCACACCCAAACAAAAAATCCCCCTGAAAACGTCGGTACACTTCCCAATAACCATTACTGTATGTAAACATTGGTCAAAGTTAGTAACTTGCAGCCCCTCCTCCAGGGACTGTGGGGGGAAAGTCATCCCCAAAGACATAGTTATTGTGGTTTTCAACTATGCGGAACAAAAGGGCTATCTCAAAATTTTGATCCGTTGACTTTGGGAAAAAAATGAGCGTGGGAGGGGGCCTAGATGCCCTCCAATTTTTTCGGTCACTTAAAAAGGGCACTAGAACTTTTCATTTCCGTTAGAATGAGCCCTCTCGCAACACTCTAGGACCACTTGGTCGATACGATGACCCCTGGGGAAAAGAAAAAAAAAAAAAAAAACAAAAAAACAAATAAACACGCACCCGTGATTAGTCTTCTGGCAAAAAATACGAAATCCCACATTTTTGTAGATTGGACCTTGAAATTTTTTCTATAGGGTTCTCTGATACGCTGAATGCGATGGTGTGAGTTTCGTTACGATCCTATGACTTTTAGGGGGTGTTTCCCCCTATTTTCCAAAATAAGGCAAATTTTCTAAGGCTCGTAACTTTTGATGACAAGGACTAAATTTGATAAAACTTATATATTTGAAATCAGCATAAAAATCCGATTCTTTTGATATATCTTTTAGCATCGAAATTCTACTTTTTAGAGTTTCGTTTACTATTGAGCCGGGTCGATCCTTACTACAGTTCATTTCCACGAACTGTTTGAAAAACAAAAAGTTTATAAAATAGAGCCGCTTTTTACTAAAAACTGCATTTTTATGTTTAAGATGAATCATAATCTCAGGTTTTAGCCAGGTCTTCTCTTACTGCTATTACATAAAAAAAACTAGTTTTTTTTAACAGAAAGTAAGGAGCGACATTAAAACTTAAAACGAACAGAAATTACTCCGTATATGAAATGGGTTGTCCCCTCCGCAATCCCTCGCTCTTTACGCTAAAGCTTTTAATTGTTTTAAAAACAGAATTGTGGCAAAGAGACAAACTTTAGCGTAAAGAGCGAGAGATTGCGGAGGGGACAACCCATTTCATATACGGAGTAATTTCTGTTCGTTTTAAGTTTTAATGTCGCTCCTTACTTTCAGTTAAAAAAATTAGTTTTTTTATTTAATTTTTGAACGTTTTTGAATGAATGCATGTTTGATTTTGGTTCTCCACAAATCAATTATTAAAATGAAATTTGCATATTAATTCCCTTTTTGGCTAAATGGCTTTCTCTTAGTTTTGATCAGACAATTTTGAGAAATAAAGGGGGGGAAGGAGGCCTAGTTGCCCTGCAATTTTTCGGTTACATAAAAAGGCAACTATAAATTTTAAATTTTAACAAATGTTTTTATTAGTAAAAAATATACGTAACTTAAGAATTAACTTACGTAACAAACTTTTATACTCTTAAATTTTTATTATGTACTAGCTGTTGGGGTGGCGCGAAAGCGCCACCCCAACACCCGTTGGTCCCCGTTGCTAATCGTAAAAAAGGATTAGTCCCGTTGCTAATCGAATATTCCTCGTGTCCCCTTCGTCTTTTATATGTCCCCCTGTGCCCCCTGCGTCCCCGTTGTAGTTGTGTCCCTGTGTCCCGTTCGTCATTTATATTCCCTTTGTTCCGGTGTCCCGGTCGTCATTAGTGTCCCAGTGTCCCGGTCTGTAATTTCTCTTTGAGTGTTCCAATCGTAATTTATATTCCCTGTGTTCCGGTGTGTAGGTCGTCATTTGTGTCCCGGTTTGTAATTTCTGTTTGAGTGTCCCGGTCATCATTTATATACCCTCATTTATATACCCTGTGTCCCGGTCATCATTTGCGTCCTGGTGTCCCAGTCTGTAACTTCATCTTATAATGACGTCATATATAAAGTCTTATATACTTATAATGACGTCATAGGCGCACAAACAAACAAACATTAAACTTATTATATATATATATATATATATATATATATATATATATATATATATATATATATATATATATATATATATATATATATATATAGATTATGCCCTGAGATTCGCATCGGGCAACTGTTCGAGCAACAAGCAACTGTTCGATCTGGACTTGGACGACGTTGTCCTTCTCGAAGAGTCTAAAGAACGGTTGCAGCAGATACTTGACACTATTACTGAGAATGCAGAGAATGTCGGGCTAAAGATAAACATTGACAAATCGAAGAGCAGGGCCATCACAACCTCGCCACTTGTTCTCCATTGCAAAAACGAGAATCTAGAAAAAGCCCAGGAGTTCAAGTACCAGGGTAGCTGGATTGATTGAGATGGAGAGATATCGACCGAGATTAAACGTAGAATTGGACAAGCTACTGGTGCCTTCAATAGAATGAAGCCTATTTGGAGAAGTAATAAATATTCAATGCCACTGAAGCTTCGACTCTTCAACAGCAATGTACTCTCAATTCTCCTTTACGCAAGTGAATGTTGGGAAATAAACACCCAGCTTGAAAAAAGGATCCTTGCATTTGAAAATTTGATCCTCAGAAGAATGTTGAATACAAGCTGGCAACAAAAAATTACAAATGCAGAAATACGCAGAAAAACAGGTCAACCTCCAGACATTGAGTTGCTGAAAAGAAGGTGGTGGACATACCTGGGGCACGTTCTTCGTAAGGAAGAGAGCCGCCTTCCTCGAAAAATCTATGAATGGAAGCCAGAAGGTATAAGAAAAAGAGGCAGCCCCAAAAATACATTGAGACGAACATATGACCGAGATCTGAGGACGGCCGGCACCTCACTAATACCTGAATGGGAAGACGTCATCGCTGCAGCACCAATGCGAGACGAATGGAGAGGCTTTGTCGACGCCCTATGCGCCATCGATGGCTCTGGAAGAACTAAGGTCTAAGGTACGAATTCCTTCTTAACTATATTCAGACAAAATACTTTGGTTCAAATATGATTGACAAATCCAGTTTTTTTTTAACCCTTGAAAAAGGTATTGCATTATATGCAAGTATATTTACAAATCTACATTATAACAATGTAAAAAAAAAAAAATCCTGTTTTGATCTTGTATAGAAGCGCTACTCGAATTGTATAGAAAATTGCTACTCGAATTGTATGGAAAGTTTAGTTTTTCGTAAAAAAAAATATTTTTATATTCAAAACTATTTTTGTTAATAATGAAAAGTCTTTAAATACATAAACTGTCTTTAAAATCTGCTATTAAACATTTTTCTGTGATTTTCCAGTGTCTTGCTAGCTTAGGAGAAAGAAAAGAAAAGAGATGCCCATGCTACAGTTTATCTTAGTTCTAGCCACTTATCTTGCTTTTCACGCCAACATATTTTCTTTGTTATTCAAGCCAAGAGACTGTAAGTTCCCTATTTAGGAGTGTTTCAATCCGATTCTATTTTTAGGTGTTATGAGTTACTGTACTTCTTATTTTGGAACATGATCGTCTCTTCCTAGCTACCGCTGCAACCTGGATGTTGTCTATAATATCTATTATTTAACTGTTACACGAAAATGCAGATTTTCTTATGTAGAAATTTTCTTTTAAACGAGCTGTGTATGATATTCCATTGCCCCAGAAGCTATAGAGTAAAAACACAAAGAAAAAAGATGCCTTTAATTCAGAATATTCTGGTTGCAGCAACTGTTCTTGTTTAATCCGTCTCATTATTGAAAGTCTACTGTTGATTCTATTGCTAGCAATACTCATCTAATTCCATACTGCAGTTTAATGAGCAAATTATGTAATTTTTTCCGAAGGTTTAATTGCTTTTGATATTTGAGAAATGCATAAATTTTTCGCGGGAAATTGAAGAATAGATGGAAAAGTAATATAGATAGACACTAAGTAAATTAATTTTTTTAGCAATAGATGATTTCACACATCTGACAAATTGTCCTATACGGTCACAACGAAATCTGTAATTAAGAATACCTTTTAAAATGTCTTTCAAGATTATGAATTTTATTCATTTTTACATTGGAGTTCTTTCAGTCGAGGCCCTTAGTTGTGGTTATAAGAGTCCAACTGACAAGATATGCACGGCAAGTTTAATTGGTGCTATTGAAGAGTTAACGGTTGAAGAGAAGAATCCAGTTTCCAATTGGTCCACAGAAAGAAGAGACACGTACAAAATAAAAGTAAAAAATGTCTACAGTCAACCCGCTCGTGTGAATCCGCTAGATAATGTCATAGATGATATTATCGTTATAGACTGTGATCGAAAACTGATGCTCGACTGTCAGATGAGCATAACTGTCGGGAAAACATATGCTCTGGCTACTAAATTAGAAAAACATAAAGACAATGGCAAAGTGGCTAGGAAAATACGAGATTTATGCTATACTTGGTATATGGATGTTGAAGAACTTAATGATAAACAAAGAAAATGGTTGCAAGAGGTGCGAGAAAATTGCGAAAATGCATCCGTTTGCCAAAGACCAACTGCATCCCGTTTCCTGAATCCAACTCTGAAAAGGCTTCATGGAGGTTGTAATAATATTAGCCATAGTCTTTGGAGGCCTCTTTGGGGCTGCAATGGTTTTTGGAGCTTTCATTTGTTGGAGACAAAATAGGGTTTCAACAGTAGCTGGCAACCCAGTAAGAAACGATCACGTCCCATAGTAAAAAATACAATATCAGGGTTGGAGCGGTAACTAGCAGCCTAGTAGAGACGATCACTTCCCACAGTAAAAACTGTAATACCCCAAAAATCCTTAAAAATAGTGTCAGCTCAAAACAAGAAGTAAACTTCTAGAACCGACTAGTCTGAACCCCCAATATAGGAAACTTACCGTCTCTTCGTTTGAACAACAAGGAAAATCGATTGGCTTGAAAAACATGGAAAGTGGCTGAAACCACGATGTTTTGCATCGAAAGCATCTTTCTTCTTTTCTGTTTTATTCTCCCTAGCTAGAGGAGTATTGAAACATCATAGAGATATACTTAATAGCTCATTTTAAAACAAATTGATGGATTTGAAAACATTTCGTAGTTAACAAAATAATTTCTAAAATAAAATACTTTTCTTCTGAAAAACTGCATTTTTGTATAACACTTGAGTAAAAAAGGTTATTAACATCTTCTTGCTCATTAAGATAAAAATAAGATTTCATTTTTAACATTAATCCATGTTTCAGCAACGATAATATTTTGTATCGAGGGCATCCTTTTTTCTGTCCGTTTTTTTTCCACTATGAGAGAGCTATGTACTGAGAAATCACAAAGACCGGTTTAATGACTAATCTTTAAGAAAGTTGCGACATCTAGTGCCTTTTGTAATTTAAAACAAAAAGTTTATAAAATAGGGCCGCTTTTTACTAAAAACTGCATTTTTATGTTTAAGATGAATCATAATCTCAGGTTTTAGCCAGGTCGTCTCTTACTGCTATTACATAAAAAAAAACTAGTTTTTTTTAACTGAAAGTAAGGAGCGGCATTAAAACTTAAAACGAACAGAAATTACTCCGTATATGAAATGGGTTGTCCCCTCCGCAATCCCTCGCTCTTTACGCTAAAGCTTTTAATTGTTTTAAAAACGGAATTGTGGCAAAGAGCTTTAGCGTAAAGAGCGAGGGATTGAGGAGGGGACAACCCATTTCATAAACGGAGTAATTTCTGTTCGTTTTAAGTTTTAATGTCGTTCCTTACTCCCAGTTAAAAAAAAAACTACTTTTTTTTATGTAATTTTTGAACGTTTTTGAATTAATGCATGTTTGATTTTGGTTCTCCACAAATCAATTATTAAAATGAAATTTGCATATTAATTCCCTTGTTGGCTAAATGGCTTTCTCTTAGTTTTCGTCAGACGATTTTGAGAAATAAAGGGTGGGGAAGGAGGCCTAGTTGCCCTGCAATTATTCGGTTACATAAAAAGGCAACTATAAATTTTAATTTTTAACAAATGTTTTTATTAGTAAAAAATATACGTAACATAAGAATTAACTTACGTAACAAACTTTTATATTCTTAAATTTTTATTATGTACTAGCTGTTGGGGTGGCGCTTCGCGCCACCCCAATACCAAGTTAGTGGGGGCGCTTCACCCCCCCTAAGCCCCCCCGCGCGCTTAATTCGTTAAGCGCCATTGTAGTTGTGTCCCTGTGTCCCACCTGTTAATATATATATATATATATATATATATATACTAGCTGTTGGGGTGGCGCTTCGCGCCACCCCAACACCTAGTTGGTGGGGGCGCTTCGCGCCCCCCCCAAGCCCCCCCGCGCGCGTAAGTCGTTACGCGCCATAATAGTTACGCGCCATTGTAGTTGTGTCCCTATGTCCCACCTGTGAATATAGATAGATATATATATATGGTTTTAACTACGTAAAACTTGCGAATATACAACATTCTTTGCTGTCCCATTGTCTTTGCATATAAATAGATTGTCAGGTTTACCGACTCTTGAACATGCAACATATAATGGTCCATGGGAAAACAATCTGTATTCAGATCTATACCTCATGATTCTAATGATTGCCCTTGAGCTTTGTTGATGGTGATTGCTAATCGACCATTCCCTGTCCCGGTGTCCCGGTCGTCATTTACATCCCCCTGTTTCCCCCGGTGTCCCCGTTGTAGTTGTGTCCCTGTGTCCCGGTCGTCATTTATATTCCCTGTGTCCCGGGTCCCGGTCGTCATTTGTATCCCGGTGTCCCGGTCTGTATATACATTCGTTTTTTAGTTTTGTTTTTCTCCTTTATTTTTTTCCTTTTTTTTTCTTTTTTAGCTTATTTAGATTTTTAGATTTTTTAGTTTTTTTATTAGTTTTTAGTTTTTTTTTCTTTTTAGTTTTTTTGTCCCGGTCGTCATTTATATCCCCCTGTTTCCCCCGGTGTCCCCGTTGTAGTTGTGTCCCTGTGTCCCGGTCGTCATTTATATTCCCTGTGTCCCGGTCGTCATTTGTATCCCGGTGTACCGGAGTTGTGTCCCTGTGTCCCGGTCGTCATTTATATTCCCTGTGTCCCGGGTCCCGGTCGTCATTTGTATCCCGGTGTCCCGGTCTGTATATACATTCGTTTTTTAGTTTTGTTTTTCTCCTTTATTTTTTTCCTTTTTTTTTCTTTTTTAGCTTATTTAGATTTTTAGATTTTTTAGTTTTTTTATTAGTTTTTAGTTTTTTTTTCTTTTTAGTTTTTTTGTCCCGGTCGTCATTTATATCCCCCTGTTTCCCCCGGGTCGTCATTTATACTCCCTGTGTCCCGGTGCTTTGTTGATTGCTAATCGAACATTCCTTTTGTCCTGGTCGCTTTCTCTTTGAGTGTCGTCATTTATTTTTTTCTTTTTTAGTTCTTTTAGTTTTTACCTTTTTTAGTTTTTTTTAGTTTTTAGTTTTTTTAGTTTTTTACCTTTTTTTAGTTTTTTTAGTTTTTTTTAGTTTTTTAGCTTTTTTATTTTTTTTATTAGTTTTTAGTTTTTTTGTAGTTTTTGCCTTTTTTTTAGTTTTTTTAGTTTTTTAGCTTTTTTATTAGTTTTTAGTTTTTTTTGTAGTTTTTGCCTTTTTTTAGTTTTTTTAGTTTTTTAGCTTTTTTATTTTTTTTATTAGTTTTTAGTTTTTTTTGTAGTTTTTGCCTTTTTTTTCTCTTTGAGTGTCGTCATTTATTAGTTTTTTCCTTTTTTTTTTTAGTTTTTTATTGGTTTTTACCTTTATTTTAGCTTATTTTTCAGTTTTTTCCTTTTTTTTAGTTTTTTTTATTTTTTATTTTTTTTAGTTTTTTACCTTTTTTTAGTTTTTTTAGTTTTTTAGCTTTTTTACTTTTTTTATTAGTTTTTAGTTTTTTTTGTAGTTTTTGCCTTTTTTTAGTTTTTTCAGTTTTTTTTTTAGTTTTTTATTGGTTTTTACCTTTATAGTTTTTTTAGTTTTTTAGCTTTTTTATTTTTTTTATTAGTTTTTAGTTTTTTTTGTAGTTTTTGCCTTTTTTTAGTTTTTTCAGTTTTGACGTCACCTGATCCAGTTTTTTCAGGTGACGTCACCTGACACATCCATCCATCCATCCATCCACAGACAACTTATTTTTATATATATAGATATATATATATATATATATATATATATATATATATATATATATATATATATATATATATATACTAGCTGTTGGGGTGCCGCTTCGCGCCACCCCAACAGCTAAAAAGAAGGTAAAAAACTAAAAACTAAAAAAGAAAAAAAACTAAAAAAAAGCATAAACTGCAAAAAAAAACTAAAAAGGAAAAAAACTAACAAAGGCTAAAAAACTAAAAAAGGTAAAAAACAAAAAAAAAAAACAACTAAAGACTAAAAAAGAAAAAAACTAAATAAGGAAAAAAACTTAAAAATAAAAGGTAAAAAGAAAACTAAAAAAAATAAAAATAAAATAAAAAAACTAAAAAAAGGTAAAAAGTACAAAAAAAACTAAAAAGACAAAAAACTAAAAAAGCTAAAAAAAAAGGTAAAAACCAAAAAAAATAAAAATAGAAAATACATATATATATAAATATATATATATATATATATATATATATATATATATATATATATATATATATATATATATATATATATATATATATATATATATATATATATATATATATATATATATAAATAAGTTGTATATATATATATAAATAAGTTGTCTGTCTGTGTGTCTGTCAGGTGACGTCATGTTTCTGTGTCGACTGACGTCATGAAGTTAGTTGTCGTCATTTTTGTTATGACTGTGACGTCATTAACGGTATTTAAGACATGCGTTCACGGAAAAATGTTTAATTGTAAAATGACTGAAAAACCTACAATGGCAACAGCCGAGGAAGCTGCTCAAAGAGTCTATGCCAAAAAACTTGCTGCTGATAGAGAAAGTAAGAAAAGAAAGCGTGCCGAGGAATCACAAGAACAGCAAGAAAACAGGGTTGCAGCTGAAAGAGAAAGTAAGAAAAGAAAGCGTGCCGAGGAATCACAAGAACAGCAAGAAAACAGGCTTGCGGCTAAAGAACGCAAAACCGCGCAGTTAGATGAAAATCCACCTGGAAAGCGAGAGTCAAAACATATCAAAACTGAAAATGATAACTAAAAAAAACTAAAAAGAAAGAACACTCAAAGATAAATTACAGACCGGGACACAAATGACGACCGACACAGAGGGAATATAAATGACGACCGGGAACCTCAAAGAAAAATGACAGACTGGGACACCCGGACACAAATCACGACCGGGAATATAAATGACGACCGGGACACAGGGACACAACTACAACGGGGACGCCGGGGGCACAGGCGGGATATATAATTGACGACTGAGACACAGGGATTGTTTGAATAGAAATTACAGACCGGGACACCGGGACACAAATGACGACCGGGACACTGGGACACAGGGAATATAAATGACGACCGGAACACTCAAAGAGAAATTACAAACTGGGACACCAGGACACAAATGACGACCGGGACACAGGGAATATAAATGCTATTAATATGCACAGACAATGGGACAGCGAAGAATGTTGTATATTCGCATGTTTTACGTAGCTAAAAATATATATTTATATCTATCTCTATTCACAGGTGGGACACGCGAAGCACCCCACCAACTAGGTGTTGGGGTGGCGCTTCGCGCCACCCCAACAGCTAGTATATATATATATATATTTATATATATATATATATATATATGTATATATATATATATATATATATATATATATATATATATATATATATATATATATATATATATATATATATATATGTTTTTAACTACGTAAAACTTGCGAATATACAACATTCTTCGCTGTCAACTGGTCTGTGCATATAAATAGATTATCAGGTTTACCGACTATTGAACATGCAACATATAATTGTCCATGGGAAAAACAATCAGTATTCAGATCTATACCTCATGATTCTAATGATTGCCCTTGAGCTTTGTTGATGGTGATTGCTAATCGAACATTCCCTGTGTCGCCGTCGTCATTTATATATCCCCCTGTGCTCCCCGGCGTCCCCGTTGTAGTTGTGTCCCTGTGTTCCGGTCGTCATTTATATTCACTGTGTCCCGGAGGTCATTTGTGTCCCGGTGTCCCAGTCTGTAATTTCTCTTTGAGTGTCCCGGTCGTCATTTATAATCCCTGTGTCCCGGTCGTCATTTGTGTCCCGGTCTGTATATACATTCGTTTTTGAATTGGTCTTTTTTTTTAGTTTTTTACCTTTTTTTTAGTTTTTTTAGCTATACCTCATGATTCTAATGATTGCCCTTGAGCTTTGGTATGGTGATTGCTAATCGAACATTCCCTGTGTCCCAGACGTCATTTTTGTCCCGGTGTCCCGGTCTGTATATTCATTCGTTTTTGAATTGGTATATGATGAAATAATTTTTTGTGTTTTTCCCCTTTTTTAGATAGGCGCGAAGCCGTATGTACTAATAATGCCGTCATATGCAAACGCTCTTTTTACAAACAAACAAACATGCATACACACAACTCGTTTTTATATAGATAGATAGATAGATAGATACAATATCAATTAACTGCGTAAAACTTGCGAATATACAACATTCTTCGCTGTCCAATTGTCGCTGCATATAAATAGATTGTCAGGTTTACCGACCCTCGAACATGCAACGTACAATTGTCCATGGGAAAAACAATCAGTATTAAGATCTATACCACATTTTTCTAATGATTGACCTTGAGCTTTGTTAATGGTGATTGCAAATGCTAATCGAATTGGGAATTGCAATCTTTTAAATTGAAAAGGCAGATCCGTTGGAATCATGAGAATGCGAGGAATAAGAACAGCCTCACCCTCGCAACGTGCATTCAATTCAGAATTTCTATCACTGATGAAGTACAATTGTAAAAATTTATGATTCTCGCCTGAGAATGGTAGAAGGGACCCTGCTCTATGATAAATTTGCCCTTTTACTTTGAAAATAGACATAAATTGATCTGGATTTTCGATTTGGGCTCCAAACGACGTCATTTGGAAACATGAGTTATATTTTCTGATTTGTTTCAAAAAGCGCTTAGATTCTGACGTAGTTCCAGTAAGGAAAGTCTTCAATGGCTCTGGTGGTGCAGCCAATAGAGGAAGTTTAACTTTTCCTGAGGCGCAACACATTCCCATTGTTTCACCATTGAATTTCAAGACCTTGCAATAGGGACAAATTTTAGACATAGTCCCGATTTGAACACATCTACTCAAGCTATAATCATCGACTGGGCTGTACCTGAATGCCAGGCGATAACTTTCAGGTTGCTCTGATTCCTCGGCACGCTTTCTTTTCTTACTTTCTCTATCAGCAGCAAGCCTGATATCTTGCTGTTCTTGTGATTCCTCGGCACGCCTTCTTTTTTCACTTTCTCTTTTAGCAGCAACTCTGGTTTCAGGTTGCTCAGGTAGTTCCTCGGCACGCCTTCTTTTTTCACTTTCTCTTTTAGCAGCAAGTCTGGTTTCATGGTGCTCTGGTAGTTCCTCGGCACGCCTTCTTTTTTCACTTTCTCTTTTAGCAGCAAGTCTGCTTTCGCGTTGCTCTGGTAGTTCCTCGGCACGCTTTCTGTTCTTTCTTTCTCTATCAGCCTCAAGCCTGTTTCCTTGCTGTTCTTTTGATTCCTCGGCACGCTTTCTTTTCTGACTTTCTCTATTAGCAGCAAGTTTTTTGGCATAGACTCTTTGAGCATCTTCCTCGGCTGTTGCCATTGTAAGTTCATCAGTCATTTTAAAGTTAAACATTAATAGATTTCTACGTGAACGCATGTCTTATATATCTTTAATGACGTCACCGTCATAAAAAAAATGACGACAACTAACTTCATGACGTCAGTCAACACATAAACATGACGTCACCTGACAGACACATCCACAGACATGGGATGTGTCATGTCTGTGGTCACACAATCGTTTCCCAATTGCAACATCTTTTCCACGAAAATAATAATTTAGTGCGTCTGTTCAAAACAGCCATCGATTTGATGCCTACTGATACGCATAAAATTGTTATTTCCGCTGACAAAACGCCTCCTGGCCAACATGTGCGTAGATACAATGCTCCAACTATCGACGAAGTGGCAATCGTTATGGTCGGTGATCAGTTTTTACCTCGAGATATTATTCTTCATAAGCGAAACGCTCAGTTGTTAAGAATTGCTGAAACTCATCGATGCTACGATGCCCTACAATATCCTATCATTTTTTGGGATGGAGCCGACGGCTATCACTTTAATATTAAATTGATGAATCCAGCCACTAACAAACAAATGAATAAGAAATGCAGTGCAATTCATTATTATTCCTATAGACTAATGATTCGGCAGGATGAAGGAAATTATATTTTAAAATGCCGTGAATTGTTTCACCAATTTGTCGTTGATATGTATGTTAAAATTGAATCAGAACGTTTGCTATATATCCGCCTGAATCAGACCAAGCTCCAATCTGAACAATACATTCATTTGCGAGATGCAGTTATAAATGACGGTAATACCACAAACGTTGGAAGATTAACAATTTTACCTTCGTCATATGCTGGCAGTCCCCGTCATATGCATGAATATGCTCAAGATGCTATTGCGTATGTTCGTCTCTATGGTCGTCCAGATTTATTTATTACATTTACATGTAATCAATCTTGGGACGAGATACTGCAGCTTTTACTTCAAGGACAATCGGCGGTTCATAGACACGACATTACGGCCCGTGTCTTCCGGCAAAAGTTGAAATCACTGATAAACTACATAGTAAAACTTGAAGTGTTTGGGTCAGTGCGATGTTGGATGTACTCAGTGGAATGGCAAAAACGAGGTTTGCCACACGCACATATACTAATCTGGCTACATAAAAAAATTACTTCGAACGAAATTGATGATGTGATTTCCGCTGAAATACCTGATGAAAATGTCGATAAGGGGTTACATGATATTATTGTAAAAAATATGATACATGGACCTTGCGGTGCACTGAACGAAAATTCACCATGCATGGCCAAAGGAAGGTGCACAAAGCAATATCCTCGACTTTTAGTATCCAACACTATTACTGGCAATGATGGTTACCCACAATATAGAAGAAGATCTACTGAAGATGGCGGTAAAACAGCAATAATAAAGAAGCGTAACGGTACCACCATCGAAGTAGATAACCAGTGGGTTGTTCCATATTCCCCATTATTATCAAAAACATTTAATGCACACATAAACGTTGAATACTGTAACTCCGTAAAGGCAATAAAATACATATGTAAATACGTCAACAAAGGCAGTGACATGGCAGTTTTTGGCTTGCAGCCCAAAATCAAAGATATCGACGAAATCGTACAATATCAGGCTGGAAGATACATAAGCAGTAATGAAGCTGTTTGGCAAATTCTTTCATTTCCGATACATGAACGTAGTCCAGCTGTTGTTCACTTAGCGGTACATTTACAGAATGGTCAACGTGTTTATTTCTCGGAAACCAACGTGCAACAAAGAGCCCTGAATCCACCGGATACAAAATTAACAGCTTTCTTTTCACTTTGCAAAAATGATTCTTTTGCAAAAAAAAACTGCTGTATACTGAAGTGCCTTCGTATTACACGTGGAATACTAAAAATAAAGTATTTGAACGTCGAAAACAGGGTAAGTCAGTCGACGGTCAACCTACCATCTTCAAAGATACCACGATAGGAAGACTCTACACCATTCACCCCAATCAACATGAATGCTTCTTTCTACGCCTGCTTTTGGTGAATGTACCCGGTCCGATATCCTTTGAGTATTTGAGAACTGTAAACGGTACTATACATGACACTTACCGTAGTGCATGCCAAGCTCTGAATTTATTGGAGAATGACCAACACTGGGATAACTACATCAATGACGCGTGCGAAACGTCAACCCCAAGTCAAATTCGTGCATTGTTTGGCATCATTTTAACAACTTGCTCTCCATCAGCTCCTACAGAGTTATGGGAAAAATATAAGTCAAAATGTCTTAAGATATACTCCATCGAAAACAGTTAGAGACGTCAGATATGACTTTTGATTTTACATCAGAAATTTATAACTACACTTTAGTTATTATAGAAGATTTGTGCGTACGTATGGCAAACAAACCTCTTCCGGATTTGGGAATGCCTTCACCTAACCGTATCGCTGGTGTTTCGACATGTGTAGAATTGGATCGTGAACAAAGTTACAGTACGAGTGATCTATTGTCGTATGTACAAAATAACATTTCCAAGTTAACGTCGGAACAAAAAGACATTTATGATACGATAATGCATTGTGTCGATAACAACGTTGGAGAAATTTTCCTTTTGGATGCGCCAGGAGGTACTGGTAAAACGTTTGTGATAAAAC
This sequence comes from Artemia franciscana, assembly GCF_032884065.1. Classification (NCBI taxonomy): domain Eukaryota; kingdom Metazoa; phylum Arthropoda; class Branchiopoda; order Anostraca; family Artemiidae; genus Artemia; species Artemia franciscana. The sequence continues at coordinate 25,185,138 of NC_088882.1, read as the reverse complement.
TGATTCTGGCATCAATTCGATCAAAAAATGATATAGCGTTGGCAATTGCGTCGTCCGGAATAGCCGCAACATTGCTGCCTGGTGGAAGAACTGCTCATTCCGCTTTGAAATTGCCTCTGAATTTGCATTTTACAGAAACTCCCACGTGCAATATTTCCAAATCATCTGGGATGGGTAAAGTATTGCAGCAATTCAAACTTATTATTTGGGATGAGTGCACAATGGCACACAAAAAATCGCTCGAGGCTCTGGATCAATGCTTGAAAGATTTGCGAGGGAAGTCGAAACCCTTTGGCAGCACATTAATATTGGTTGCGGGAGATTTCAGGCAAACATTACCTATAATACCTAGATCAACTCCTGCAGACGAAATGAATGCTTGCCTGAAAAATTCTAATTTATGGGCACACGTAAAAACATTAAAATTAACTACAAACATGCGTGTCCGATTGCAACACGATGACTCTGGTCAAACATTTTCAGATCAATTGCTGGCAATTGGAAACGGAAAGCTCCCAGTAGACTCAATTTCAGGACGTATACAACTACCTGTTGATTTCTGTAATTTAGTGACGTCCAAAAATGAATTGATTGAAAAAGTATTTCCGAATATTCTAAAAAATTATAAAAATAATAAATGGCTAAGTGAAAGAGCGATTCTCGCACCCAAAAATATAGACGTCCACGAAATCAACAATATTGTTTTGACCAAGATTCGAGACCAGGCAGTCCTTTACAAGTCAGTCGACACAGTTTTGGAACCAAATGAAGCGGTTAATTATCCATCTGAATTTTTAAATTCCATGGATCCTTCAGGGTTTCCACCACACGTGCTACAAGTAAAAATAGGCGTACCAATAATACTTTTAAGAAATATCAACCCACCAAAGCTTTGCAATGGCACGCGACCTGCCGTAAAAAAAAAACATTGGAAAACCTAATAGAGGCCACAATCTTGACAGGGCCTTTTGAGGGTGAGGCTGTTCTTATTCCTCGCATTCCCATGATTCCAACGGATCTGCCTTTTCAATTTAAAAGATTGCAATTCCCAATTCGATTAGCATTTGCAATCACCATTAACAAAGCTCAAGGTCAATCATTAGAAAAATGTGGTATAGATCTTAATACTGATTGTTTTTCCCATGGACAATTGTATGTTGCATGTTCGAGGGTCGGTAAACCTATCTATTTATATGCAGCGACAATTGGACAGCGAAGAATGTTGTATATTCGCAAGTTTTACGCAGTTAATTTGTATTGTATCTATCTATCTATATAAAAACGAGTTGTGTGTATGCATGTTTGTTTGTTTGTAAAAAGAGCGTTTGCATATGACGTCAGTATTAGTACATACGGCTTTGTATATGCACAGACAATGGGAAAGCCAAGAATGTTGTATATTCGCAATTTTTACGTAGTTTGAAACACATATATAAATCTATCTATATTCACAGATGGGACACAGGGACACAACTACAATGGCGCGTAACTAATATGGCGCGTAACGACTTACGCGCGCGGGGGGGCTTGGGGGGCGCGAAGCTCCCCACCAACTAGGTGTTGGGGTGGCGCGAAGCGCCACCCCAACAGCTAGTTTCTAATACAGATCTTAAAATGACAGAAGAACCTACAATGGCAGAAGAAACAGCCGAGGAAGCTGCTCAAAGAGCTAATGTCAATAAGGTTGCGGCTAATAGAGAAAGTAAGAAAAGAAAGCGTGCCGAGGAATCACAACAACAGCGTGAATACAGGCTTGCGGCTAATAAAGAAAGTATGAAAAGAAAGCATGCCGAGGAATCACAACAACAGCGTGAAAACAAGTTTACGTCTCAAAGAGAAATCACCAAAAGAAAGCGTGCCGAGGAATCACAAGAGCAACCTGAAACAACCTGGACAGCGAGGGTCAAAACGTATCAAAACTGAAAATGATAGCGATGATGATTGGGTATGGGATTTGACTTGGACAAGGTTATCAATGCCTACCAGATTTTAGTTAAAAAACAAAGGTTCGGCGATATGTATTTCATAGTAACGAAAGACAAGTCAAGGTAAAACAAACCAAACAACTTGAAAGTGATACTGATGATAAAAAAAAACGACACTGAAAGGACTATCGTTTCCCAGTTGCAACATCTTTTCCACATAAATAAAAATTTAGTGCTTCTGTTCAAAACAGCAATCGAATTGGTGCCTACTGATACGCAACTATCAACGAAGTGGCAATCGTTATGGTCGGTGATTTGTATATGAAGTCAAAGGCTTTGTATATGACGTCATTATAAGTATATAAGAAGGCGTTTCAAAGAGAAGCTTTTATTAAACTCATCGATGCTACGATGCCCTACAATATCCTATCATTTTTTGGGATGGAGCCGACGGCTATCACTTTAATATTAAATTTATAAATCCAGCCACTAACAAAGAAATGGATAAGAAATTCATCGCAATGAAATATTATGCCTATAGATTAATGATTCTTCATTTATTAGATTTATATAAAATCCATCTTGGGATTAGATACAACAGCTTTTACATCCTGGACAATCGCCGGTTCATAGACATGACATTACGGCCCGTGTCTTCCGGCAAAAGTTGCTCTCCTTCATCTCTTACAGAGTTATGGGAGAAATACAAATCGCAAATGGCAGAGAATATACTCCACCGAACACGGCTAGAAAGGTCAGATAACTAACTGCACTTTAGTTATGATTGAAGATTTGTGCTGGTCTGTTGCAAACAAACTTCTCAAGCATTTGGAAATACCTTCACCTAATCGTACTGCTTCTACTTCTACATGTGTAGAACGGGATCGTGAACAAAGTTACAACACAATTGACCTATTGTCGTATGTTACAGACCGGGACACCGGGACACAAGGAATATAAATGACGACCGGGACACTCAAAGAGAAATTACAGACCGGGACACAAATGACAAGCGGGACACAGGGAATATAAATGACGACCGGGACACTCAAAGAGAAATTACAGACCGAGACACCGGGACACAAATGACGACCGGAACACAGGGAATATAAATGACGACCGGGACACAGGGATACAACTACAACGGGGACGCCGGAAAGGCACATGGGGGATATATAAATGACAACGGGGACACAGGGAAGATTTGATTAGCAATTACCATCAACAAAACCCAAGGGCAATCATTAGAAAAATGCGGTATAGATCTGAAGACGGATTTTTTTCCCATGGACAATTATATATTGCATGTTCAAGAGTCGGTAAACCTGACAATCTATTTATATGCACAGACAATGGGACAGCCAAGAATGTTGTATATTCGCAAGTTTTACGTAGTTAAAAACATATATATATCTATCTACATTTACAGGTGGGACACTGGGACACAACTACAATGGCGCGAAACTAATATGGCACGTAACAACTTACGCACGCGGGGGGCTTGGGGGGGGACGCACCCCAACCAACTAGGTGTTGGTGTGGCACGAAGCGCCACACCAAAAGCTAGTTCTTTATAATAAATAGGGATTATGTAAATATCATCGGTATCATGGCTGTTGACATTTAAAATTTCAGTTACCCCATAGTAACTGAAATTTTAAAATAAATAATTTATAAACAAAAGTTACAGTACTACATCGTTCTTCCCCACAGCTAGCGGGCACTGTCACATAATATACAGCTTTTTAATGGCTAATTTTAAAGAAAACTGCTGTATTTAGAAGCCTCAAACTTTATATAACCAAGTTATTAAAATAGAATCACTTAAAAAAAAAAAACTTAATTCTTATGTACAAGCTAGATGAATGATGATCATAATCGTATGTTGTAACCATATATGACGAAATAAGTGAATATAACATTTATACACGTTTATCTTATATAATTTGTGTGTATATAATTTCATTTTTTTTTTTTTTCTCAGATCAGGATCGCTAAAGTTGTTATGTATACTAAAAAATATTTATGGTGTCTAATACTATAGTAAAGTTACATAAAGGTTTGATATAGTAACAGGCAGTGCAACAGCGCTATCTAAGTAAAGAACGATGTTGGCACAATTTATTTGTTTTTTTGTCTTAGACCAGGGTACTTCATATCGAAGGAGTTGTGATAAAAACTTCAAAAACGGCTCATTTGATTTGAAACTGAAATAGCTAGTGTCATTTTTAACTATCGAAAGTGATTGGTGGGCATCTAACCCCCTCCCATGCCCACCCTTTTCCCAAACAGATTCCTCAAATTTTTAGACAGCCATTTTGTTCAACGAAGTTCAAAGGTCTGGAAATTATGTCTTTGAGAATGACATCCTCCAGAGCCCAAAAGGGCAGAGCTTGTAAGTTATGCCCATATACGTATATGTAAGCATATCTCAGTAAAAGGTTGTAAGGGCCGTATAAGGTCTTTATAGAAAGCGTCGTCGTAGAAACTTCAAAAAAAGTCTCAGAAATTAAGAGGGTTAGTGCCCCTTATGATAGTCAGAAATAATCGGAGGGAAAATGCCCCTTCCACGCCGAGCATTTCTCCAAACATTTCCGATAAAAATTTTGATATAGCCATTTTGTTGAATGTAGTTAAAAAGCTGGAAATCCTGTCTTTGAAGACGACAATCCCTCCCCCCACAGCCCTTAGGACAATGGTTGTAAGTTTTGCCCTTGGGGCATGTAAGGTTTCTATAAAAAGCTTTGCCGTAGAAGCTTCAAAAAGGGCTCATTTGATTGAAAATTGAGAGGATTGGTGCCTGTTTATTAGTCAAGAATTATCAGGGTACAATTTTCCCCCTCCCCCACACGGCTAACGAGAATAGTTAACCTTAAAAAATAATTTTTTTAGGCTAAACGAGAATACCGAAAAAAAAAGTTAATATTTCGAGAAAACAACCGCCTTTCTTCTCCAGCACGAACAAAATAATATATTCAAGGAATATGCTGAAGAAAAAACCCAACGAAACAAACGCGGAAAGTCAATGTAAAAAAAACTAGATACCTATGAAAAAAAAGAAAAAGAAAAAAAAATTCAAAAAAGCCAAAAATTATAAGAATTGAAACCAAATACTTAACAACCATAAACCGAGTCATTTGCCAATATACACAATTTGCACAAAATCAAAATAATTAGAACTGCAATTGACGGATACTAGCGTACAACTAAGAAATAAAAGAAAAAATTCATTCCCTTAAAAAAACGAACCAGCAGTTAAATAAGTTGAAGAACTATGTCATCTGATTTCTGATTTTAAAAATTGCATTCCTTCCAGACACCCTGTAAGATCTAAAGAGTTAACAACTTTAATTATGTGATTGGGAAGGTGCTTCAAGCTTTATTTTAGGAATTACTGAAGCATCAGCTTCTCTTTTGAGACAACCAAAATATGACTCAATTTATTCTTAAACCACCGGAATCTCTATTCGAAACTAGACCTAAATTTTAGTATTTAAAAATTTCAATAGCTTTTCTGTAGTGAGATTCTTCTGCAAGGAATACAACTGTTAAAATCGAAAATCAGACGACAGAGTTCTTCAACTTATTTAATTGCTGGTTCGTTTTGTTTTTAGTGAATGAATTTAATTTTTTTTTTCTCAGTTGTTCGCTAGTATCCGTCGATGGCAGTTCTAATTTTTAAGACAATGTACAAATCACGAATATTGGCGAGTGACTCGCTTTATGGTTGTTAGGTATTTTGGTTTTTTCATTGTTTTTTTTTCACATTGACTTTCACGTTTGTTTTATTGGTTTTTTCTTCGGCATTTTCCTTGAATATATTATTTCACTTTTATTGGAATTTATATATCTTTAAATTTTTTGGTTTTCTCATTTTTTTTTTGCTGTTTTTTTCTCACATTGACTTTTCGCGTTTGTTTTATTGGTTTTATCTTCGTCATTTTCCTTGAAATCTTTACAGGAGGTGCATTTAACAAATATCTTTACAGGAGGTACATAGAGTAAAATTTCTGTGAAAAACCATAATAATTTTTGGTAACAGGATGGGTCTATCACTTTAAAAAAGTGAACATTCGAACCTAGGTATTTGAGACAATCCTTAAGTCTCTAATCACTAGAAAACCTTAGGGAATTCCCCATATTCCAGAAAGAGAATAATCTCAATAAACAGATTTCTTTTCAAATATTCTTAACGAGGAATGTGCTTCTAAACTGCCCAGGAAAGTATTACTGACTATTGCTATAATTTTAAATTTTCGGGTTTATGAGTGGGTTTATAGTTGAATGGACTACAATAGGTTTTGAAAACTTACCACTGCAATAGGGATCCCAAAATGTTCCATAGTCATTATGAACAGTAGATACCTTTCTTTTTCAACGGAACTCGTCGGTCTCTTACATGACTTCTGTACAAATACTTTCAAATTCCGAATATAAGGTGTCTCTTCTAGAACACAATAGATATGCTGTAAAGGTTCACACTGCCTTATATCTACAGCAGGATTTTTGTCAGGAGATGGCGAATAGACTTCATTGTATTCAAAATTCTTGACGTCTTCCTCATTGTCCTGAAACACAAAACAAATAAATTTCCTTTGTCACCATTTCTTTAAACAGATACTACTACTACTAAGAATTCACTGCACTACCAAGCCACTTGATCCCAAAACAGCAGCGCACCCTCCTCCTGAATCCACATCTATTCAAAGCTCCACTCTTTACCCCCTCCCAAGAAGTTCCTATTTCCTTTATTTCTATCCTTGTGGTCTCCTCTCACTCCAGTCAGGGACGACCTGCTCTTCGTGTGACCCTAGACTGAAGGCTGAAAATAACGATCTTAGGCAAACTCTTATCCTTCATCAGCAAAACATGTCCTGACACAGCATGCTAGACTATCTAGAAATAATACAAGTAAATATTTAATTTAAGATATTTTATCTTCGGCAATAGACAGATATTACAATGCCTTCGTACAATATTTTGTTCGTCCTTTTAACTATTGATTTTATTGCTTAGTATTTTCTTATCTTTTAAGAACTTTGCACATTGGATTTGTTGTTGCTTCTTGTAGCTCTTTGCATCATTTGCTTTTTCAGTATTTACGATCTCACGTCGCCTTAAATCAGTTGTAGCGAATAAGTAGGTTCTATTCTTATACTTGTCGCTGTTTCAACTTAAAGTCGTATCTGATACTTTCAACCTTTGACATTGCCTAAGACTATTCGTTAAGCTACTCCCAAAAGTAGGATAAGCAGGGCAACATATGTTCAATTAAATTTTTATCCAGGCTTCAGAGTCAAAACACTTAGGTGAAAATTGACCAAAAATTTCACCTTTAAAATCAATAATCATAACGATTTTCTTTCCATATTTAGTTGCAACACATTACATTTCTTTAATCGTGTATTCCATTCCAATGTCTAGATCTTCTTTCCTAATAGTTCTATTTTATTTTATTTCCATTTTCATTTCGCTTAAGCGTTTCTCCATTTATTAGTTGCGAATTTCATTACACAAAATTCCTAATCGAAATTAATTTTCCCTTAAATTACCGCTGGCTTTCTTCCCAAGAATCCTTCATTTATAACTATGGGAAGAAATCCAAACACGCGTCAAAAAATTGTCGCATTAAACACAATCAGATTATATAAAATCTCATTGCAGGCCAGGATGGCCAAAAATGGTTCAGGATTCCTTCTCTGATTTTGTTTCACCTAGACCAGTTAATAGTTTCAATTGTTTCAAATGTAAATCAAGATTACCATCATCATCCAGTAATCTGCTTTTGTTACTGGTAGGCCTCCAATATTTACATATTGGAAGCTTCAAAGCTGTACGTTTCAAGGCTAAAACTATAAGCTTAAAGCTATAAGCTTAAGGCCATAAGCTTCAAAGCTACTATAAGCTTCATAGTTGAATTTTAATTAATAAAAACTTTAACATTAAATTATTATTTAATGTAATAAGACCTGTAAGACCCATGTTTAATTATAAGACCTGTTTTGCTCTTAAAGCTCAAAATGGGCCTAAATTTTAATTTAAAATGGTGTGAATCCAATTAAAAAGGGGGTAAATTGACGGGGTGATCAAGGTGGGGTCTAGAGCCCATGTTTACATTCTGAAAAGTAAAAAATGACACCAAATTTAATTTCCATTTTGAGTTTAGAGATAGAAATGTTAAAAATGTGCATTATTTGATGTTAGAATAATGTGCAACGGACGGATAATTATGTAAATTGAATGGATGAGTAAGGCGGGGGAGAAACTCCATTTACTATACCACCCATATCGAGACACAAAGTATAATATTAAACTTTCCTGGTTCAGAACCCTTATGTAGGGAAATTAAGTTCCTTGGCTTAAATAACTAACAGAATCCATTGCCTTGAAAAAATTGCAAACTTACTTGAACTACGATATGAGAAATATATATATATATATATATATATCTATATATATAAAAATAAGTTGTCTGTGTGTGGATCTGTGGATGTGTGGATCAGGTGACGTCATGTTTCGGCTGACGTCATGAAATTAGTTGCCATCATTTTTGCTTTGAAGGTGACGTCATTCAAGTTATATAAGACATATGTTCGCCGTCATGTTTCGGCTGACGTCATGAAATTAGTTGCCATCATTTTTGCTTTGAAGGCGTGACGTCATTCAAGTTATATAAGACGTATGTTCGCGTAGAATTCTATTAATGCTTAAGTTTATAATGACTGATGAAGATGCTCAAAGAGTCTATGCCAAAAAACTTGCTGCTGATAGAGAAAGTCAGAAAAGAAAGCGTGCCGAGGAACTACCAGAGCAACGCGAAAGCAGACTTGCTGCTAAAAGAGAAAGTGAAAAAAGAAGGCGTGCCGAGGAACTACTAGAGCAACGCAGAAGCAGACTTGCTGCTAAAAGAGAAAGTGAAAAAAGAAGGCGTGCCGAGGAACTACTAGAGCAACGCAGAAGCAGACTTGCTGCTAAAAGAGAAAGTGAAAAAAGAAGGCGTGCCGAGGAATCAAAAGACCAGCAGGGAAACAGGCTTGAGGCTGATAGAGAAAGAAAGAACAGAAAGCATGCCGAGGAACTACCAGAGCAACGCAGAAGCAGACTTGCTGCTAAAAGAGAAAGTGAAAAAAGAAGGCGTGCCGAGGAACTACTAGAGCAACGCAGAAGCAGACTTGCTGCTAAAAGAGAAAGTGAAAAAAGAAGGCGTGCCGAGGAATCAAAAGACCAGCAGGGAAACAGGCTTGCTGCTGATAGAGAAAGTAAGAAAAGAAAGCGTGCCGAGGAATCAGAGCAATCTGAAAGTTATCGCCTGGCATTCAGGTACAACCCAGTCGATGATTATAGCTTGAGTAGATGTGTTCAAATCGGGACAATGTCTAAAATTTGTCCCTATTGCAAGGCCTTGAAATTCAATGGTGAAACAATGGGAATGTGTTGCGCCTCAGGAAAAGTTAAACTTCCTCTATTGGCTGCACCACCAGAGCCATTGAAGACTTTCCTTACTGGAACTACGTCAGAATCTAAGCGTTTTTTGTCAAAAATCAGACAATACAACTCATGTTTCCAAATGACGTCGTTTGGAGCCCAAATCGAAAATCCGGATCAATTTATGTCTACTTTCAAAGTAAAAGGGCAAATTTATCATAAAGCAGGGTCCCTTCTACCATTCTCAGGAGAGAATCATAAATTTTTACAATTGTACTTCATCAGTGATAGAAATTCTGAATTGAATGCACGTTGCGAAATTTCTCCCAACGTTGAAAGGACAATCGTTTCCCAATTGCAACATCTTTTCCACGAAAATAATAAGTTAGTGCGTCTGTTCAAAACAGCCATCGATTTGATGCCTACTGATACTCATAAAATTGTTATTTCCGCTGACAAAACGCCTCCTGGCCAACATGTGCGTAGATACAATGCTCCGACTATCGACGAAGTGGCAATCGTTATGGTCGGTGATCAGTTTTTACCTCGAGATATTATTCTACATAAGCGAAACGCTCAGTTGTTAAGAATTGCTGAAACTCATCGATGCTACGATGCCCTACAATATCCTATCATTTTTTGGGATGGAGCCGACGGCTATCACTTTAATATTAAATTGATGAATCCAGCCACTAACAAAGAAATGAATAAGAAATGCAGTGCAATGCATTATTATTCCTATAGACTAATGATTCGGCAGGATGAAGAAAATTATATTTTAAAATGCCGTGAATTGTTTCACCAATTTATGGTTGATATGTATGCTAAAATTGAATCAGAACGTTTGCTATATATCCGCCTGAATCAGACCAAGCTCCGCTCTGAACAATACATTCATTTGCGAGATGCAGTTATAAATGACGGTAATACCACAAACGTTGGAAGATTAACAATTTTACCTTCGTCATATGTTGGCAGTCCCCGTCATATGCATGAATATGCTCAAGATGCTATTGCGTATGTTCGTCTCTATGGTCGTCCAGATTTATTTATTACATTTACATGTAATCAATCTTGGGACGAGATACTGCAGCTTTTACTTCAAGGACAATCGGCGGTTCATAGGCATGACATTACGGCACGTGTCTTCCGGCAAAAGTTGAAATCACTGATAAACTACCTTGTAAAACATGAAGTGTTTGGGTCAGTGCGATGCTGGATGTACTCAGTGGAATGGCAAAAACGAGGTTTGCCACACGCACATATACTAATCTGGCTACATAAAAAAATTACTTCAAACGAAATTGATGATGTGATTTCCGCTGAAATACCTGATAAAAATGTCGATAAGGGGTTACATGATATTATTGTAAAAAATATGATACATGGACCTTGCGGTGCACTGAACGAAAATTCACCATGCATGGCCAAAGGAAGGTGCACAAAGCAATATCCTCGACTTTTAGTACCCAAAACAATTACTGGCAATGATGGTTACCCACAATATAGAAGAAGATCTACTGAAGATGGCGGTAAAACAGCAATAATAAAGAAGCGTAACGGTACCACCATCGAAGTAGATAACCAGTGGGTTGTTCCATATTCCCCTTTATTATCAAAAACATTTAATGCACACATAAACGTTGAATACTGTAACTCCGTAAAGGCAATCAAATACATATGTAAATACGTCAACAAAGGCAGTGACATGGCAGTTTTTGGCTTGCAGTCCGAAATCAAAGATTTCGATGAAATCGTAGAATATCAGGCTGGAAGATACATAAGCAGTAATGAAGCTGTTTGGCGAATTCTTTCATTTCCGATACATGAACGTAGTCCAGCTGTTGTTCACTTAGCGGTACATTTACAGAATGGTCAACGTGTTTATTTCACGGAAACCAACGTGCAACAAAGAGTCCTGAATCCACCGGATACAACATTAACAGCTTTTTTTTCGCTTTGCAAAAATGATTCTTTTGCAAAAAAACTGCTGTATACTGAAGTGCCTTCGTATTACACGTGGAATACTAAAAATAAAGTATTTGAACGTCGAAAACAGGGTAAGTCAGTCGACGGCCAACCTACCATCTTCAAAGATACCACGATAGGAAGACTCTACACCGTTCACCCCCAATCAACATGAATGCTTCTTTCTACGCCTGCTTTTGGTGAATGTACCCGGTCCGACATCCTTTGAGTATTTGAGGACTGTAAATGGTACTATACATGACACTTACCGTAGTGCATGCCAAGCTCTGAATTTATTGGAGAATGACCAACACTGGGATAACTGCATCAATGACGCGTGCGAAACGTCAACCCCAAGTCAAATTCGTGCATTGTTTGGCATCATTTTAACAACTTGCTCTCCATCAGCTCCTACAGATTTATGGGAAAAATATAAGTCAAAAATGTCCGAAGATATACTTCATCGAAAACAGTTAGAGACGTCAGACATGACTTTTGATTTTACACCAGAAATTTATAACTACACTTTAGTTGTTATAGAAGATTTTTGCATAAGTATGGCAAACAAACCTCTTCAGGGTTTGGGAATGCCTTCACCTAACCGTATCGCTGCTGTTTCGACATGTGTAGAATTGGATCGTGAACAAAGTTACAGTACGAGTGATCTATTGTCGTATGTACAAAATAACATTTCCAAGTTAACGTCGGAACAAAAAGACATTTATGATACGATAATGCATTGTGTTGATAACAACGTTGGAGAAATTTTCTTTTTGGATGCGCCAGGAGGTACTGGTAAAACGTTTGTGATAAAACTGATTCTGGCATCAATTCGATCTAAAAATGATATAGCGTTGGCAATTGCGTCGTCCGGAATAGCCGCAACATTGCTGCCTGGTGGAAGAACTGCTCATTCCGCTTTGAAATTGCCTCTGAACTTGCATTCTACAGAAACTCCCACGTGCAATATTTCCAAATCATCTGGGATGGGTAAAGTATTGCAGCAATGCAAACTTATTATTTGGGATGAGTGCACAATGGCACACAAAAAATCGCTCGAGGCTCTGGATCAATGCTTGAAAGATTTGCGAGGGAAGTCGAAACCCTTTGGCAGCACCTTAATATTGCTTGCGGGAGATTTCAGGCAAACATTACCTATAATACCTAGATCAACTCCTGCAGACGAAATGAATGCTTGCCTGAAAAATTCTAATTTATGGGCACACGTAAAAACATTAAAATTAACTACAAATATGCGTGTCCGATTGCAAAACGATGACTCTGGTCAAACATTTTCAGATCAATTGCTGGCAATGGGAAACGGAAAGCTCCCAGTAGACTCAATTTCAGGACGTATACAACTACCTGCTGATTTCTGTAATTTAGTGACGTCCAAAAATGAATTGATTGAAAAAGTATTTCCGAATATTCTAAAAAATTATAAAAATAATAAATGGCTAAGTGAAAGAGCGATTCTCGCACCCAAAAATATAGACGTCCACGAAATCAACAATATTGTTTTGACCAAGATTCGAGACCAGGCAGTCCTTTACAAGTCAGTCGACACAGTTTTGGAACCAAATGAAGCGGTTAATTATCCATCTGAATTTTTTAAATTCCATAGATCTTTCAGGGTTTCCACCACACGTGCTACAACTAAAAATAGGCGTACCAATAATATTGTTACGTAACATAAACCCACCAAAGCTTTGCAATGGCACTCGACTTGCCGTAAAAAAAACAATGGAAAACCTAATAGAGGCCACAATCCTGACAGGGAATATATATATATATATATATTATATGTATATATATATATAGATATATATATATATATATATATATATATATATATATATATATATATATATATATATATATATATATATATATATATATATATATAGTACCATTTACAGTCCTCAAATACTCAAAGGATGTCGGACCGGGCACATTCACCAAAAGCAGGCGTAGAAAGAAGCATTCATGTTGATTGGGGTGAACGGTGTAGAGTCTTCCTATCGTGGTATCTTTGAAGATGGTAGGTTGGCCGTCGACTGACTTACCCTGTTTTCGACGTTCAAATACTTTATTTTTAGTATTCCACGTGTAATACGAAGGCACTTCAGTATACAGCAGTTTTTTTGCAAAAGAATCATTTTTGCAAAGCGAAAAGAAAGCGGTTAACTTTGTATCCGGTGGATTCAGGGCTCTTTGTTGCACGTTGGTTTCCGAGAAATAAACACGTTGACCATTCTGTAAATGTACCGCTAAGTGAACAACAGCTGGACTACGTTCATGTATCGGAAATGAAAGAATTCGCCAAACAGCTTCATTACTGCTTATGTATCTTCCAGCCTGATATTGTACGATTTCGTCGATATCTTTGATTTCGGGCTGCAAGCCAAAAAACTGCCATGTCACTGCCTTTGTTGACGTATTTACATATGTATTTGATTGCCTTTACGGAGTTACAGTATTCAATGTTTATGTGTGCATTAAATGTTTTTGATAATAATGGGGAATATGGAACATCCCACTGGTTATCTACTTCGATGGCGGTACCGTTACGCTTCTTTATTATTACTGTTTTACCGCCATCTTCAGTAGATCTTCTTCTATATTGTGGGTAACCATCATTGCCAGTAATTGTGTTGGATACTAAAAGTCGCGGATATTGCTTTGTGCACCTTCCTTTGGCCATGCATGGTGAATTTTCGTTCAGTGCACCGCAAGGTCCATGTATCATATTTTTTACAATAATATCATGTAACCCCTTATCGACATTTTCATCAGGTATTTCAGCGGAAATCACATCATCAATTTCGTTCGAAGTAATTTTTTTATGTAGCCAGATTAGTATATGTGCGTGTGGCAAACCTCGTTTTTGCCATTCCACTGAGTATATCCAGCATCGCACTGACCCAAACACTTCAAGTTTTACTATGTAGTTTATCAGTGATTTCAACTTTTGCCGGAAGACACGGGCCGTAATGTCATGTCTATGAACCGCCGATTGTCCTTGAAGTAAAAGCTGCAGTATCTCGTCCCAAGATTGATTACATGTAAATGTAATAAATAAATCTGGACGACCATAGAGACGAACATACGCAATAGCATCTTGAGCATATTCATGCATATGACGGGGACTGCCAGCATATGACGAAGGTAAAATTGTAAATCTTCCAACGTTTGTGATATTACCGTCATTTATAACTGCATCTCGCAAATGAATGTATTGTTCAGAGCGGAGCTTGGTCTGATTCAGGCGGATATATAGCAAACGTTCTGATTCAATTTTAGCATACAAATCAACGACGAATTGGTGAAAACAATTCACGGCATTTTAAAATATAATTTTCTTCATCCTGCCGAATCATTAGTCTATAGGAATAATAATGCATTGCACTGCATTTCTTATTCATTTCTTTGTTAGTGGCTGGATTCATAAATTTAATATTAAAGTGATAGCCGTCGGCTCCATCCCAAAAAATGATAGGATATTGTAGGGCATCGTAGCATCGATGAGTTTCAGCAATTCTTAACAACTGAGCGTTTCGCTTATGAAGAATAATATCTCGAGGTAAAAACTGATCACCGACCATAACGATTGCCACTTCGTCGATAGTTGGAGCATTGTATCTACGCACATGTTGGCCAGGAGGCGTTTTGTCAGCGGAAATAACAATTTTATGCGTATCAGTAGGCATCAAATCGATGGCTCTTTTGAACAGACGCACTAAATTATTATTTTCGTGGAAAAGATGTTGCGATTGGGAAACGATAGTCCTTTCAACGTTGGGAGAAATTTCGCAACGTGCATTCAATTCAGA
>NC_088882.1:25143708-25169887 GCF_032884065.1 Artemia franciscana | reverse complement strand
TGCAGCTTTTACTTCAAGGACAATCGGCGGTTCATAGGCATGACATTACGGCACGTGTCTTCCGGCAAAAGTTGAAATCACTGATAAACTACCTTGTAAAACATGAAGTGTTTGGGTCAGTGCGATGCTGGATGTACTCAGTGGAATGGCAAAAACGAGGTTTGCCACACGCACATATACTAATCTGGCTACATAAAAAAATTACTTCAAACGAAATTGATGATGTGATTTCCGCTGAAATACCTGATAAAAATGTCGATAAGGGGTTACATGATATTATTGTAAAAAATATGATACATGGACCTTGCGGTGCACTGAACGAAAATTCACCATGCATGGCCAAAGGAAGGTGCACAAAGCAATATCCTCGACTTTTAGTACCCAAAACAATTACTGGCAATGATGGTTACCCACAATATAGAAGAAGATCTACTGAAGATGGCGGTAAAACAGCAATAATAAAGAAGCGTAACGGTACCACCATCGAAGTAGATAACCAGTGGGTTGTTCCATATTCCCCTTTATTATCAAAAACATTTAATGCACACATAAACGTTGAATACTGTAACTCCGTAAAGGCAATCAAATACATATGTAAATACGTCAACAAAGGCAGTGACATGGCAGTTTTTGGCTTGCAGTCCGAAATCAAAGATTTCGATGAAATCGTAGAATATCAGGCTGGAAGATACATAAGCAGTAATGAAGCTGTTTGGCGAATTCTTTCATTTCCGATACATGAACGTAGTCCAGCTGTTGTTCACTTAGCGGTACATTTACAGAATGGTCAACGTGTTTATTTCACGGAAACCAACGTGCAACAAAGAGTCCTGAATCCACCGGATACAACATTAACAGCTTTTTTTTCGCTTTGCAAAAATGATTCTTTTGCAAAAAAACTGCTGTATACTGAAGTGCCTTCGTATTACACGTGGAATACTAAAAATAAAGTATTTGAACGTCGAAAACAGGGTAAGTCAGTCGACGGCCAACCTACCATCTTCAAAGATACCACGATAGGAAGACTCTACACCGTTCACCCCAATCACATGAATGCTTCTTTCTACGCCTGCTTTGGTGAATGTACCCGGTCCGACATCCTTTGAGTATTTGAGGACTGTAAATGGTACTATACATGACACTTACCGTAGTGCATGCCAAGCTCTGAATTTATTGGAGAATGACCAACACTGGGATAACTGCATCAATGACGCGTGCGAAACGTCAACCCCAAGTCAAATTCGTGCATTGTTTGGCATCATTTTAACAACTTGCTCTCCATCAGCTCCTACAGATTTATGGGAAAAATATAAGTCAAAAATGTCCGAAGATATACTTCATCGAAAACAGTTAGAGACGTCAGACATGACTTTTGATTTTACACCAGAAATTTATAACTACACTTTAGTTGTTATAGAAGATTTTTGCATAAGTATGGCAAACAAACCTCTTCAGGGTTTGGGAATGCCTTCACCTAACCGTATCGCTGCTGTTTCGACATGTGTAGAATTGGATCGTGAACAAAGTTACAGTACGAGTGATCTATTGTCGTATGTACAAAATAACATTTCCAAGTTAACGTCGGAACAAAAAGACATTTATGATACGATAATGCATTGTGTTGATAACAACGTTGGAGAAATTTTCTTTTTGGATGCGCCAGGAGGTACTGGTAAAACGTTTGTGATAAAACTGATTCTGGCATCAATTCGATCTAAAAATGATATAGCGTTGGCAATTGCGTCGTCCGGAATAGCCGCAACATTGCTGCCTGGTGGAAGAACTGCTCATTCCGCTTTGAAATTGCCTCTGAACTTGCATTCTACAGAAACTCCACGTGCAATATTTCCAAATCATCTGGGATGGGTAAAGTATTGCAGCAATGCAAACTTATTATTTGGGATGAGTGCACAATGGCACACAAAAAATCGCTCGAGGCTCTGGATCAATGCTTGAAAGATTTGCGAGGGAAGTCGAAACCCTTTGGCAGCACCTTAATATTGCTTGCGGGAGATTTCAGGCAAACATTACCTATAATACCTAGATCAACTCCTGCAGACGAAATGAATGCTTGCCTGAAAAATTCTAATTTATGGGCACACGTAAAAACATTAAAATTAACTACAAATATGCGTGTCCGATTGCAAAACGATGACTCTGGTCAAACATTTTCAGATCAATTGCTGGCAATGGGAAACGGAAAGCTCCCAGTAGACTCAATTTCAGGACGTATACAACTACCTGCTGATTTCTGTAATTTAGTGACGTCCAAAAATGAATTGATTGAAAAAGTATTTCCGAATATTCTAAAAAATTATAAAAATAATAAATGGCTAAGTGAAAGAGCGATTCTCGCACCCAAAAATATAGACGTCCACGAAATCAACAATATTGTTTTGACCAAGATTCAAGACCAGGCAGTCCTTTACAAGTCAGTCGACACAGTTTTGGAACCAAATGAAGCGGTTAATTATCCATCTGAATTTTTAAATTCCATAGATCTTTCAGGGTTTCCACCACACGTGCTACAACTAAAAATAGGCGTACCAATAATATTGTTACGTAACATAAACCCACCAAAGCTTTGCAATGGCACTCGACTTGCCGTAAAAAAAACAATGGAAAACCTAATAGAGGCCACAATCCTGACAGGGAATATATATATATATATATTATATGTATATATATATATAGATATATATATATATATATATATATATATATATATATATATATATATATATATATATATATATATATATATATATATATATATATAGTACCATTTACAGTCCTCAAATACTCAAAGGATGTCGGACCGGGCACATTCACCAAAAGCAGGCGTAGAAAGAAGCATTCATGTTGATTGGGGTGAACGGTGTAGAGTCTTCCTATCGTGGTATCTTTGAAGATGGTAGGTTGGCCGTCGACTGACTTACCCTGTTTTCGACGTTCAAATACTTTATTTTTAGTATTCCACGTGTAATACGAAGGCACTTCAGTATACAGCAGTTTTTTTGCAAAAGAATCATTTTTGCAAAGCGAAAAGAAAGCGGTTAACTTTGTATCCGGTGGATTCAGGGCTCTTTGTTGCACGTTGGTTTCCGAGAAATAAACACGTTGACCATTCTGTAAATGTACCGCTAAGTGAACAACAGCTGGACTACGTTCATGTATCGGAAATGAAAGAATTCGCCAAACAGCTTCATTACTGCTTATGTATCTTCCAGCCTGATATTGTACGATTTCGTCGATATCTTTGATTTCGGGCTGCAAGCCAAAAACTGCCATGTCACTGCCTTTGTTGACGTATTTACATATGTATTTGATTGCCTTTACGGAGTTACAGTATTCAATGTTTATGTGTGCATTAAATGTTTTTGATAATAATGGGGAATATGGAACATCCCACTGGTTATCTACTTCGATGGCGGTACCGTTACGCTTCTTTATTATTACTGTTTTACCGCCATCTTCAGTAGATCTTCTTCTATATTGTGGGTAACCATCATTGCCAGTAATTGTGTTGGATACTAAAAGTCGCGGATATTGCTTTGTGCACCTTCCTTTGGCCATGCATGGTGAATTTTCGTTCAGTGCACCGCAAGGTCCATGTATCATATTTTTTACAATAATATCATGTAACCCCTTATCGACATTTTCATCAGGTATTTCAGCGGAAATCACATCATCAATTTCGTTCGAAGTAATTTTTTTATGTAGCCAGATTAGTATATGTGCGTGTGGCAAACCTCGTTTTTGCCATTCCACTGAGTATATCCAGCATCGCACTGACCCAAACACTTCAAGTTTTACTATGTAGTTTATCAGTGATTTCAACTTTTGCCGGAAGACACGGGCCGTAATGTCATGTCTATGAACCGCCGATTGTCCTTGAAGTAAAAGCTGCAGTATCTCGTCCCAAGATTGATTACATGTAAATGTAATAAATAAATCTGGACGACCATAGAGACGAACATACGCAATAGCATCTTGAGCATATTCATGCATATGACGGGGACTGCCAGCATATGACGAAGGTAAAATTGTAAATCTTCCAACGTTTGTGATATTACCGTCATTTATATCTGCATCTCGCAAATGAATGTATTGTTCAGAGCGGAGCTTGGTCTGATTCAGGCGGATATATAGCAAACGTTCTGATTCAATTTTAGCATACAAATCAACGACGAATTGGTGAAACAATTCACGGCATTTTAAAATATAATTTTCTTCATCCTGCCGAATCATTAGTCTATAGGAATAATAATGCATTGCACTGCATTTCTTATTCATTTCTTTGTTAGTGGCTGGATTCATAAATTTAATATTAAAGTGATAGCCGTCGGCTCCATCCCAAAAAATGATAGGATATTGTAGGGCATCGTAGCATCGATGAGTTTCAGCAATTCTTAACAACTGAGCGTTTCGCTTATGAAGAATAATATCTCGAGGTAAAAACTGATCACCGACCATAACGATTGCCACTTCGTCGATAGTTGGAGCATTGTATCTACGCACATGTTGGCCAGGAGGCGTTTTGTCAGCGGAAATAACAATTTTATGCGTATCAGTAAGCATCAAATCGATGGCTGTTTTGGACAGACGCACTAAATTATTATTTTCGTGGAAAAGATGTTGCGATTGGGAAACGATAGTCCTTTCAACGTTGGGAGAAATTTCGCAACGTGCATTCAATTCAGAATTTCTATCACTGATGAAGTACAATTGTAAAAATTTATGATTCTCGCCTGAGAATGGTAGAAGGGACCCTGCTCTGTTATAAATTTGCCCTATTACTTTGAAAGTAGACATAAATTGATCTGGATTTTCGATTTGGGCTCCAAACGACGTCATTTGGAAACATGAGTTATATTTTTTGATTTTTGACAAAAAACGCTTAGATTCTGACGTAGTTCCAGTAAGGAAAGTCTTCAATGGCTCTGGTGGTGCAGCCAATAGAGGAAGTTTAACTTTTCCTGAGGCGCAACACATTCCCATAGTTTCACCATTGAATTTCAAGGCCTTGCAATAGGAACAAATTTTAGACATAGTCCCGATTTGAACACATCCACTTAAGCTATAATCATCGACTGGGCTGAACCTGAATGCCAGGCGATAACTTTCAGGTTGCTCTGATTCCTCGGCACGCTTTCTTTTGGCATTATCTTTTGAAGCCGCAAGCCTGTTTTCACGTTGCTCTTGTGATTCCTCGGCACGCTTTCTGTTCTTACCTTCTCTATCAGCCGCAAGCCTGTTTTCTCGCTGTTCTTGTGATTCCTCGGCACGCTTTCTTCTCTTACTTTCTCTATCAGCAGCAAGCCTGTTTTCTTGCTGTTCTTGAGATTCCTCGGCAAGCTTTCTTTTCCATATATATATATATATATATATATATATATATATATATATATATATATATATATATATATATATATATATATATATATATATATATATATATATATATATATATATGAATATATATATATATATATATATATATATATATATATATATATATATATATCTATATATATAAAAATAAGTTGTCTGTGTGTAGATCTGTGGATGGATCAGGTGACGTCATGTTTGTTCGCATATGACGTCTGAATTATTTCACACTAATACAAAAGAAGAAAAAAACTAAAAAAGGTAAAAACTACCAAAAAAACTAAAAAGAAAAAAAAACTAAAAAAGCTAAAAAACTAAAAAAAAACTATATAATACATATAATATATATATATATATATATATATATATATATATATATATATATATATATATATATATTATATATATATATATATATATATATATATATATATATATATATATATATATATATATATATATATATATATAATATATATATATATATATATATATATATATATGTATATATATATATATATATATATATATATATATATATATATATATATATATATATATGTATATATATATATATATATATATATATATATATCCTCCTTTATTTTTCAGTTTTTTTCCTTTTTTTTAGTTTTTTTTTTTTGTTTTTCAGTTTTTAGTTTTTTTTTATGTTGCATGTTCAAGAGTCGGTAAACAATCTATTTATATGTCCCCCAACGGTAGTTTTTATATATATAGATAGATTCGGTCGTTATTTGTGTCCCGGTTTCCCTGTCTGTAATTTCTCTTTGAGTGTCCCGGTCGTCATTTATATTCCCTGTTTCCTGGTGTCCTGGTCGTCATTTGTGTCCCGGTGTTCCGGTCTGTAATTTCATCAGTTGACAAACATGACGTCGTCATAACAAACATGACGACAACTAACTTCATGACGACATACAGCTCAATCCTAATGACGTCAGTCGACAGACAGACAAACAACTTATTTTTATATATATAGATATATATAAAGATATAATAGCTGTTGGGGTGGCGCTTCGCGCCCCCCAAAGCCCCCGCGCGCGCCTAAGTCATTACGCGCCATATTAGTTACTCGCCATTGTAGTTCTGTCTCTGTGTCCCATCTATGGATATAGATAAAAGAGAAATGATTTTTCATTTCGTTATAGATATATATGTTTTTAACTACGTAAAACATGCGAATATACAACATTCTTCGATGTCCCATTGTCTGTGCATATAAATAGATTGTCAGGTTTACCGACTCTTGAACATGCAACATAAAATTGTCCATGGGAAAGACCACCCGTATTCAGATCTATACCTCATTATTCTAATGATTGCCCTTGAGCTTTGTTGATGGTGATTGCTAATCGAACATTCCCTTTGTCCCGGTCGTCATTTATATTCCCAGTATCCCGGTCGTCATTTGTGTCCCATTGTCCCAGTCTGTAATTTCTCTTTGAGCGTCCCGTTCGTCATTTATATTCTCTGTGTCCCGGTCGTCATTTGTGACCCAGTGTCCAGGTCTGTAATTTATCTTTGAGTGTCCCGGTCGTCATTTATATCTCCCGGTCGTTATTTGTGTCCCAATGGCCCAGTCTGTAATTTCTCTTTGACTGTTTCGGTCGTCATTTATATTCCCTGTGTCCTGGCTTTTAGTTTTCTTTTTCTTCTTTATTTTTCAGTTTTTTTCCTTTTTTTAGTTTTTTTCTTTTTCAGTTTTTAGTTTTTTGTAGTTTTGTTATTAGTTTTTAGTTTGTTTTTTTTCTTTTTAGTTTTTTTGTAGTTTTTACCTTTTTTTTAGTTTTTTTTTCTTTTTTAGTTTTTAGTTTTTTACCTTTTTTTGGTTTTTTTTTAATATTCTCTTTTTAGTTTTTTTTGTAGTTTTTACCTTTTTTAGTTTTTTTCTTCTTTTATATTAATGCTAAAGCAAAGGTTCAAACCTGGAGCCTCTCGGACCTAGAACCTGAAACATAACGCTTTACCAACTCGGCTACTTCGGCTTCCTCGGGTGTTGCCATTGTAGGTTCTTCTTTCAACGATCTTCTTACAATTACAAATTTGTCTTTGAACGATATTCTTAAATACCTGTGTCCTGGTCATCATTTATATTCCCTGTGTCCCGGTCGTCATTTGTGTCCCGGTATCCCAGTCTGTAATTTCTCTTTGAGTGTCCCGGTCGTCATTTATATTCCCTGTCTCGATCGTCATTTGTGTCCCGGTCTGTAATTTCTCTTTGAGTGTTTTTTTTAGTTTTTTACCTTTTTTCTTTTGTCAGTTTTCTTTTTCTTCTTTATTTTTCAGCGTCACTATGAAATTCATATCACCGAACCTTTATTTTTTTAACTAAAATCTGGTAGGCATTGATGACCTTATCTAAGTCAAAATCCCAAACCCAATCATCATCGCTATCATTTTCAGTTTTGATATGTTTTGACTCTCGCTGTCCAGGTGGATTTTCATCTAACTGCGCCGTTTTGCTTTCTTCAGCCGCAAGCCTGTTTTCTTGCTGTTCTTGTGATTCCTCGGCACGCTTTCTTTTCTTACTTTCTCTATCAGCCGCACGTTTTTTGGCATAGACTCTTTGAGCAGCTTCCTCGGCTGTTGCCATTGTAGGTTCTTCAGTCATTTTACAATTAAACATTTTTCCGTCCAAGATCTTCTTACAATTAAAAATTTGTCTTTGAACGATTTTCTTAAATACTTTTAGCCTTCTTTTTTCACTTTCTTTTTTAGCAGCAAGTCTGGTTTCGCGTTGCTCTTGTGATTTCTCGGCACGCTTTCTTTTCTTCCTCGGCTGTTGCTATTGTAGGTTCATCAGTCATTTTACAGTTAAACATTAATAGATTTTTGCGTGAACGAATGTCTTAAATACCTTTAATGATGTCATCGTCTTAATGACGACATGACGACCTGATGACATGAAGTCACTCGACACACAGACACACAGACAACTTATTTTAATAGATATATACTAGCTGTTGGAGTGGCGCTCCGCGCCACCCCAACACCTAGTTGGAGGGGGCGCTTCGTGCCCCCCAAAACCCCCCCGCGCGCGTCAGTCGTTACGTGCCATATTAGTTACGCGCCATTGTAGTTGTGTCCCTGTGTCCCACCTGTGAATATAGATCTATATATATAAAAATAAGTTGCCTGTGTGTCTGTGTGTCGAGTGACGTCATGTCATCAGGTCGTCATGTCGTCATTATGACGATGACGTCATTAAAGGTATTTAAGACATTCGTTCACGGGAAAATGTTTAATTGTAAAATGACTGAAGAACCTACAATAGAAACAGCCGAGGAAGCTGCTCAAAGAGTCTATGCCAAAAAACTTGCTGCTGATAGAGAAAGTAAGAAAAGAAAGCGTGCCGAGGAATCACAAGAGCAACGCGAAACCAGACTTGCTGCTAAAAGAGAAAGTGAAAAAAGAAGGCGTGCCGAGGTATCACAAGAACAGCAAGAAAAAAGGCTTGCGGCTGATAGAGAAAGTAAGAAAAGAAAGCGTGCCGAGGAATCACAAGAGCAACCTGAAAATTATCGCCTGGCATTCAGGTACAGTCCAGTCGATGATTATAGCTTGAGTAGATGTGTTCAAATCGGGACTATGTCTAAAATTTGTCCCTATTGCAAGGCCTTGAAATAAAATGGTGAAACAATGGGAATGTGTTGCGCCTCAGGAAAAGTTAAACTTCCTCTA
Source organism: Artemia franciscana (assembly GCF_032884065.1). Classification (NCBI taxonomy): domain Eukaryota; kingdom Metazoa; phylum Arthropoda; class Branchiopoda; order Anostraca; family Artemiidae; genus Artemia; species Artemia franciscana. The sequence goes on along the minus strand of NC_088882.1, from coordinate 25,160,797 downwards.
TTGGCTGCACCACCAGAGCCATTGAAGATTTTGCTTACTGGAACTACGTCAGAATCTAAGCGTTTTTTATCACAGATCAGAAAATATAACTCATGTTTGCAAATGACGTTGTTTGGTGCCCAAATCGAAAATCCAGATCTATTTATGCCTACTTTCAAAGTAAAAGGGCAAATTTATCATAGAGCAGGGTCCCTTCTACCATTCTCAGGCAAGAATCATAAATTTTTACAATTGTACTTCATCAGTGATAGAAATTCTGAATTGAATGCACGTTGCGAAATTTCTCCCAACGTTGAAAGGACAATCGTGTCGCAACTGCAACATCTTTTCCTCGAAAATAATAATTTAGTGCGTCTGTTCAAAACAGCCATCGATTTGATGCCTACTGATACGCATAAAATTGTTATTTCCGCTGACAAAACGCCTCCTGGCCAACACGTGCGTAGATACAATGCCCCAACTATCGACGAAGTGGCAATCGTTATGGTCGGTTATCAGTTTTTACCTCGAGATATTATTCTTCATAAGCGAAACGTTCAGTTGGTAAGAATTGCTGAAACTCATCGATGCTACCATCCCCTACAATATCCTATCATTTTTTGGGATGGAGCCGACGGCTATCACTTTAATATTAAATTGATGAATCCAGCCACTAACAAAGAAATGAATAAGAAATGCAGTGCAATGCATTATTATTCCTATAGACTAATGATTCGGCAGGATGAAGACAATTATATTTTAAAATGCCGTCAATTGTTTCACCAATACGTCGTTGATATGTATGCAAAAATTGAATCAGAACGTTTGCTATTTATCCGTCTGAATCAGACCATGATCCGCTCTGATCAATACATTCATTTGCGAGATGCAGTTGTAAATGACGGTAATACCACAAACGTTGGAAGATTAACGATTTTACCTTCGTCATATGCTGGCAGTCCCCGTCATATGCATGAATATGCTCAAGATGCTATTGCGTATGTTCGTCTCTATGGTCGTCCAGATTTATTTATTACATTTACATGTAATCAATCTTGGGACGAGACACAGCAGCTTTTACTTCAAGGACAATCGGCGGTTCATAGACATGACATTACGGCCCGTGTCTTCCGGCAAAAGTTGAAATCACAGATAAACTATAATGTAAAACTTGAAGTGTTTCGGTCAGTGCGATATTGGATGTACTCAGTGGAATGGCAAAAACGAGGTTTGCCACACGCACATATACTAATCTGGCTACATTATAAATTTACTTCTAACGAAATTGATGATGTGATTTCCGCTGAAATACCTCATGAAAATGTCGATAAGGGGTTATATGATATTGTTGTAAAAAATATGATACATGGCCTTGTGGTGCATTGCACGAAAATTCACCATGCATGGCCATAGGAAGGTGCACAAAGCAATATCCTCGACTTTTAGTATCCAACACAATTACTGGCAATGATGGTTACCCACAATATAGAAGAACATTTACTGAAGATGGCGGTAAAACAGCAATAATAAAGAAGCGTAACGGTACCACCATCGAAGTAGATAACCAGTAAGTTGTTCCATATTCCCCATTATTATCAAAAATATTTAATGCACACATAAACGTTGAATACTGTAACTCCGTAAAGGCAATCAAATACATATGTAAATACGTCAACAAAGGTAGTGACGTGGCAGTTTTTGGCTTGCAGTCCGAAATAAAAGATTTCGACGAAATCGTACAATATCAGGCTGGAAGATACATAAGCAGTAATGAAGCTTTTTGGCGAATTCTTCCATTTCCGATACATGAACGTAGTCCAGCTGTTGTTCACTTAGCGGTACATTTACAGAATGGTCAACGTGTTTATTTTTCGGAATCTAACGTGCAACAAAGAGCCCTGAATCCACCGGATACAAAGTTAACTGCTTTCTTCTCGCTATACAAAAATGATGAATGGTGAATGTACAAGGTCCGACGTCCTTTGAATATTTGAGAACTGTAAACGGTACTATACATGACACTTACCGTAGTGCATGCCAAGTTCTGAATTTATTGGAGAATGACCAACACTGGGATAACTGCATCAATGACGCGTGCGAAACGTCAACTCCAAGTCAAATTCGTGCATTGTTTGGCATCATACTAACAACTTGCTCTCCACCAGCTCCTACAGAGTTATGGGAAAAATATAAATCAAAAATGTCCGAAGATATACTCCATCGAAAACGATTAGAGACGTCAGATATGACTTTTGATTTTACATCAGAAATTTATAACTACACTTTAGTTATTATAGAAGATTTGTGCGTAGGTATGGCAAACAAACCTCTTCAGGATTTGGGAATGCCTTCACCTAATCGTACCGCTGCTGTTTCGACATGTGTAGAATTGGATCGTGAACAAAGTTACAGTACGAGTGATCTATTGTCGTATGTACAAAATAACATTTCCAAGTTAACGTCGGAACAAAAAGACATTTATGATACGATAATGCATTGTGTCGATAACAACGTTGGAGGAATTTTCTTTTTGGATGCGCCAGGAGGTACTGGTAAAACGTTTGTGATAAAACTGATTCTGGCATCAATTCGATCAAAAAATGATATAGCGTTGGCAATTGCGTCGTCCGGAATAGCCGCAACGTTGCTGCCTGGTGGAAGAACTGCTCATTCCGCTTTGAAATTGCCTCTGAATTTGCATTCTACAGAAACTCCCACGTGCAATATTTCCAAATCATCTGGGATGGGTAAAGTAGTGCGGCAATGCAAACTTATTATTTGGGACGAGTGCACAATGGCACACAAAGAATCGCTCGAAGCTCTGGATGAATGTTTGAAAGATTTGCGAGGGAATTCGAAACCCTTTGGCAGCACATTAATATTGCTTGCGGGAGATTTCAGGCAAACATTACCTATAATACCTAGATCAACCCCTGCAGACGAAATGAATGCTTGCCTAAAAAATTCTAATTTATGGGCACACGTAAAAACATTAAAATTAACTACAAATATGCGTGTCCGATTGCAAAACAATGACTCTGGTCAAACATTTTCAGATCAATTGCTGGCAATTGGAAACGGAAAGCTCCCAGTAGACTCAATATCAGGACGTATACGACTACCTGCTGAATTCTGTAATTTAGTGACGTCCAAAAATGAATTGATTGAAAAATTATTTCCGAATATTCTAAACAATGATAAAAATAACAAATGGTTAAGTGAAAGAGCGATTCTTGCACCCAAAAATATAGACGTCCACGAAATCAACATATTTGTTTTGACCAAGATTCGAGACCAGGCAGTCCTTTACAAGTCAGTCGACACAGTTTTGGAACCAAATGAGGCGGTTAATTATCCATCTGAATTTTTAAATTCCGTGGATCTTTCAGGGTTTCCACCACACGTGCTACAACTAAAAATAGGCGTACCAATAATACTGTTAAGAAATATCAACCCACCAAAGCTTTGCAATGGCACGCGACTTGCCGTAAAAAAAAAACAATGGAAAACGTAATAGAGGCCACAATCTTGACAGGGCCTTTTGAGGGTGAGGCTGTTCTTATTCCTCGCATTCCCATGATTCCAACGGATCTGCCTTTTCAATTTAAAAGATTGCGATTCCCAATTCGATTAGCATTTGCAATCACCATCAACAAAGCTCAAGGTCAATCATTAGAAAAATGTGGTATAGATCTTAATACTGATTGTTTTTCCCATGAACAATTGTACGTTGCATGTTCGAGGGTCGGTAAACCTGACAATCTATTTATATGCAGCGACAATTGGACAGCGAAGAATGTTGTATATTCGCAAGTTTTACGCAGTTAATTTGTATTGTATCTATCTATCTATCTATCTATCTTCTATATATATAAAAATAAGTTGTTTGTCTATGTGTCTGTCTACTGACGTAATGTTTGTGTGTCGACTGACGTCATGTTTGTCGACTGACGTCATTATAAGAATTGAGCTGTATGTCGTCATGAAGTTGTTTGTCATCTGATGCCATGTTTGTCGACTGACGAAATTACAGACCGGGACACCGGGACACAAATGACGACCGGGACACAGGGAATATATATGACGACCGGGACACATAATATACCAATTCAAAAACGAATGTATTCAAGCCGAAGTAGCTGAGCTGGTAAAGCGTTATGTTCCAGGTCCAAGAGGTTCCAAGTTCGAACCTTGGCTTTAGCATTAATACAAAAGGAGAAAAAAAAGGTAAAATACAAAAGAAAAAAAAAACTAAAAAAGGTAAAAACTACAAAAAAACTAAATAGAAAATACTAAAAATACTAAAAAAGCTAAAAAACTAAAAAAAAGGTAAAAAACTAAATACTAAAAAAGAAAAAAAAACTAAAAGAAAACTAAAAAAGGTAAAAAGTACAAAAAAAATAAAAAGAAAAAAACTAATAAAAAGAAACTAAAAAAACTAAAAACTGAAAAAGAAAAATAATTAAAAAAAGAAAAAACTTAAAAATAAAGGAGAAAAAGAAAACTAAAAACCGGGACACAGGGAATACAAATGACGACCGAGACACTCAAAGAGAAATTATAGACTGGGACACTCAAAGATAAATTACAGACCGGGACACCGGGACACAAATGACGACCGGGACACAGGGAATATAAATGACGACTGGGGCGCTCAAAGAGAAATTACAGACTGGGACACAAATGATGACCGCTTAAATAACTAACAGAATCCATTGCCTTGAAAAAATTGCATACTTTCTTGAACTAAGATATGAGAAACAAAATATATATATGTATATATATATATATATATATATATCTAATATATATCTAATATATATCTAATATATTAATATAAGATTGGATATCTAATATATATATATATATATATATATATATATATATATATATATATATATATATATATATATATATATATATATATATATATATATATATATATATATATATATATATATATATATATATATATAATATATACATTGCCGGCAAGCAGCAGGCTTCTGTATATAGATTCTCATTGGTCTTTTCTAAGGTTGATCACGCAGCGAGTGGATTTTACCAAGAACAAAAAAACTAATTTTAAAATTTTCAAGCATTGTTCAGTTCAAATGTCAAAATTATTGCTGAGGCATTGTATACCTGAATTAACACAATAGCCTGGGCCACAAACTAGACAAAAGTAGGTCCAGCAGAGACCCAGCTTAAAATAGGTCGGGAGTAAGGATTGGAAGAACCTATTATTGCAAACCTCAACCAAATATGATGGGAAATAAAAAATGATGTCCACTTTGTTTTTAGGTTTCCTGCCCAATCATAGCTCAGCTTGTGGGAGAGGGAGGGAAGGAGAGAAAAGACCGATAAGAAATTATCAGATGCCGACCAAATCTGTTCAGAAATAGAAAAGAGTATCCTGGTTATGCCTTTTAAAGATTAATACCTGATCTAATCTGTTTAGGCAGGTGAGTTGGATATCTAAATTCTTGCCGTTAGGACATCTAATAAGAGGAGGCTTCAGACATTCATCAAACTTGGTAGGAAAATTAGAGTGATCGTGTCGGTTGTATCTTCGTGGGAAATTCTTGCAATCACAACATGAACCAGAAGGCGTCATTGGGAATCAACTAAGTGTGAAAGAGGTTGAATCCTAAGAGAGAATTAGATCCAGTATAGCCTAGTATAGATCCAGCCTCTGTGGGGAGGGGAGTTGGAAGTTGGATAGTAAATTTTGACCTTTGGAATATTTATCCAAAACCACTCAAAAAGTAGGCTTCTCCAAGTTGAGTTCTAGGTTTGGAGTTCAGTTTAGCTTGTTTACTTTATTTCACAGAAATTAAAAATTACCTGGTATGATCGACACTTGGCAGGTATTGGCTGTCCAGGTCGCAACTGAACGCAATCTCCTCGAACAAGCAAAGCCCATGGGACATTAACAAGTTTTCCATCTCTTAGTGTCGGCTGAAGAACAATGCTTGGAGAAAGAGGGCTGCATAGGTTAGGGTAGTTTTTCTCATCCCATTTTGAAATTTTACTGCAATCTGAAATAAGTTCAAACATTGACATTAATAGAGACAACATGTTTTGGAACAGATATTGAAACATTAGCATAGATTGATATGCGTTTAACGAAATTAACAGTTCACAGAAAAAATAGCTTGGGTGATTCCAACATTTTTTATATATAGCATACAATATTAGTTATTTTTAGTATTTATGCTTGTGAATCTATTATCTATGCATAGATATTATAATCTATGGTTATTAAATCTACTCATTCACGGGGTTCCCGAAGAAAAAGTTTCCGAAAATATTCAGTTTCAGTTTCAAACTTTATTAGACACAAACTTGAAGTCACAGAATCCATCAATCTGATTAAATACTATTGCATCATGTCTCAGTGTATTTTTTTTCGTTTTCTTTTTTACCTATTTTTAAAAATGCAAATTTCTTATTCTGTGGTTTCTCCTTTTACAGCACCATTGTTTGGTATTGAACTTTTGATCTTTTCGAATTTATGTCCATCACCAGAGGATCCAGTATGTCGCGCGCTTTTCACTATGTCTCATGCTTTTGGATACTATTTGGCAAGTGATTTAAAAGCAAATTATTTTGTTGAGTAATTTTTTTGATTTGTCTGATAGACTGAAACGGTTTGAGAGATACTCTACTGAGTTGATCAAAATATTAAATTCAATAAATGTAGGTAATGATCTAGCCCAAGACCCTCTTGTTGATAATTTACCCCGTAACAGGTATCTTTTACCTGAAGAAATTATTCCTATTAATAATGGCCTTTTTAGACTTGCGTGTTGGAATTGCTGTGGGGTGCTTTCTAGCCTAGATTTTTTATCTACGTTCCTTCCTCGGAATGGGATAGGAGTTATGGGGCTTTGGGAGAGTTTTTTGAATGCAAGTACCCTGAATGCGGCAGACATTCAAGGATACCAAATACTTCAGAAAAACAGATTGAATAATCAGAAAGGAGGACTTGCATTCTACATCCATACTTCTTTGCATTTTGAAGAAATTGAAGATTTCGACTCTCTATATGAGGAAATGCTGTTCGAATTTCTGGTTATCGAAGTCACCATCGCATCTGAGAAGGTTCTTTTATGCATGTTCTACCGCCCTCCTAGTTTTAGCACCAAGAAATATTTGGATAACTTTAAAAAATTTGCTAAGATGGTCAGTTCCAAGAAAAGAAAAATCATTATCATGGGAGACTTTGACATTGACACTTCTTCAATAAGTCACAAGCTCAAGTACTTCTGCGCCTTCGAGTACTCTGACTACAGACTTCCTTACTACATCATTGGCTGCTGGCTTTGTTCCATCCTTCTGGATTTCAACTCGGGTTACAAATGAAAATGCGTCTATTATTGATAATCAACTTGTAAATTTCCCTGTTGGGTCGTGTGACATAATACTACAGATGTTTCTGATCATTTTATTCTTATGAGCGAGTTTCTCCGGTATTCCGGTTAAAACGATCAGATGAAAAAATCTAGAAGGATGGGTCAAGGTTCGGTTAAGCTATTAAATACCAAGTTACTTTGTACTGATTGGTCGCAATGCTTGGAGTCAGATGACGTTGAATTTGTATTCAGGTCGTTAACTGAGACATTTCAGAATGCTTTAAATGAAACTTGCCCTCTTGTGAAGAAAATGTGTAAGAAGTACCAGGTGCCCGTAAAGCCACGGATAACAAGAGGCTTGCTTAAGAGTATTGAGGAAAACATCAACTTTACGCTGAATACATAAATTCTCCCACATCAAATAATGAAACTACATTTAAATCTTAAAAAAACATCTTACAATACTGATAAGATGGACGAAGAAGATTCATTTTGAAAAACAATTTCTCAAAGCTGAAGGATCTCCAAAAAAGACCTGGACAATAATTAACGGGAGTCTTAACAAAACTAAAAGTCAAAATCAGCGCGAATCAATGAATGTATCGGATGGATCAACAGTGAATGGTAAGCAAAAGGTAGCTGAGGAAATGAGCCAGTACTTTGCTAGGATTGGAGAGGCCACCGTAAACAGTAATTTGAATGACAGCTTCGATGTGGAATCTGGATTTCACGACTTTCTACCAAATCCCGTCGATTCTTCCGTATTTTTCTTTCCCGTGACTGAAATGGAACTCAAGAATCTGGTCAAGAATCATGAAGAACAGAAATTCTGAAGGAACCGATTACTCATCTACTTATCTACTGAAACAAACCATTGGATACTACGCTCAAGTGCTGGTTCATCTGGTCAATCTATGCTTCAAAAGCGGATCTTTACCTGAAGTGATGAAAACTGCTCGAGTTATTCCCCTACATTAAGGAGGAAACAAGCAAGATCCATCCAATTATCGACCTATTTCCATTTTGTCCGCTTTTAGCAAAGTTATTGAAAAGTGTATATATTACTGGTTGAACAGTTTTTTGAAGAAAGCTAATTTTATCAGCCCATTTCAATTTGGATTCAGGTCTTCATACTCTACAAAACATGCAATATTATTAACGCTAACCCAATTTTTGAATGATACCGTGGATAAAGGTCTGCTACCTGCAACAATTTTCGTTGACATGAAAAAACCTTTCGATACTATTTCTCATAAAATTCTATTATCTAGGCTACTTAATTGCGGTGTCAGAGGACAAGCGAGTCTCCAAACTGTATCTTACCTCAAGGACAGAGAACAAATATTGGATGCGAATAGCTACATTTCAGCTGAGGAAACCTATCTAATGCTGTAGTATACTTGGACCACTGTTATTTCTTATCTATGTAAACGATCTCCCTCTAAGCCTAGTCTGCCATGGGACTGATATGGATCTCAGTTTACTGTTTGCTGATGATACAGCCAACTTTACCTGCGACATAGATCATCAATCTCTAAAATCAAATCTCGAATTATCACTGAGAAACATGCTTCACTGGTTCCATTGTAACAAATCGGTTTTCAGCACTTCAAAGACTCTTTTTATGTTTTTTTCAAAAACTTCTACTGCAGTGCCAACGTTACGAGAGGTTGAAGTCAAAAAAGGATGAAGTCAAAGTCCCTTTTTCTTTCCCTTAGTGTTTTTGTGTGGATGTGTCAGAACAGATATGCCTAATATTTCTTGAAGAATTTTTAGGTGGTCATTATAGATCTTTCAAATTTCAAAGGAAATAAAAAAGCATTCTGTGTTTGCAATTAATATATTACACAAAAAAACCTTTTTAAATTGTGTTACTAGTCCTCTTGTTCAGCAGTAAAATTTAAGACTTTGTATCAAACGGAAAAAAAATCTCAGAACCCCACAAAACTCACGAAATTTACTTGTGATACATTTCATTAAAAATTAATTTGACCTTGTTTTTTTCTAGCATATCTAATGGCTTTGTGACGATCTGGTTGGCCTCTAACGGCCAACATGGCTGCAAATGGCCTCTAATGGCCTTATAATGGCTGCAAAAAATATGATCGATTTTTATTGTCCAGGTCTACAAGAAAGACATCTTAGGGGGGCATGGGATTCATAGATTAGTTCTGCTGGCATGTCTACCAGAATAAAAGGTCTGGTTGGAGTAGATTAAATTCAAACGAATTCTCAAGGGCGAACTTAAAAAAATGTGTCGCAAACTCGTGAATAGAGATTATTTAAAGTTTCTCCAAAATCTACAATATTCCTATTCAAATAACTCAAAAGCAGTGGCATGTTCCAGGATTTTGGCGGGGCGGCTAGGTTGCAAAAGAAAATTATTTTTTCCTGGTATTTATGCTCTTCTGAGCTTTAATCAATGAATTTAGGAATTGTAACAACGAAAAAAGTCCTTGCGAGGATGGCCGAGGTATAAGAGGCTGTATTCCGGTGGTGTTTGATGGTTTGGGGTCTAGACTTAGTTATGAGCTCGTTTCACAGACCAAAAGGCGGAAAATATCAGTTATAGTGGTATATGCACCTGTGAAACCAACTGATGGAGACCGTAAGATCTTAGATTAATTTTATATTCGGGTAGAAGAACAAATCGATACTGTCGAAGCTAGGGTATTTTCACAAGGGGACTTTAATGCCAAGATTGGTACAAAAAGAGATGGATGGCATTCTAGGTTAGCTAAATTTGGTGAAGGAAACAAATTTGTCATCGTAATAGCCTCCTCAATTTTTTTTTAGGTACAATGATATATTAGTACCAACAGAGCATTTGGTCATAAAATGGCCCAAAACACAGACCACATTGATTATGTTAATATAAGTTGAAGAGTCATCGACATATGGCACTGATGCATATAAGAGCGCCGTAATTGATGTGAACAATGAACATCACCTACTCAAGGCTAGAGACTAGTCAATTTAAAGATGATGTTTGGCAAGCTTCTACGATGAGGATTCGAGAGGATCTTTCCTAGATCAAATGATCTTGAAGTTGGAGACCTTAGAATTTGATGCTAGATGGGTGGAATAATCTTAGGATATGGTTTGCAAAGTAGCACAAGATATCTTAGAGAGAAAGTTAGAAACTCAGCCAGGATCATCAGCAAAAATGCTTCAAACCAATTAGAAAAAGAAAGGTTTACTATTCTGACGCTAAGATCAGATATCTTGAGCCTCACAAATTTGAGTTGTGCATCATGGATGATGTTACGGAGGTTTTATGTTATTCCTAAGAAAAAACGATGTCTTAAATGCTTGTCTTAGATGTTTCTCGACACTACCGCGTGGCAGACAATGTCTCTAAATACAAAATGCGAACAATATAAACATTGCTTGTGTATCACCATACTCGTAAGGCCATGAGGAAAGAGTCGCTCTGAGGTACTTGAATGAAAGATGAGTAAGCACAAACTATTACTGATTGCCTCGGCTTTAACTTCACTGAAACAACCTCCAGGAAACTATTTAGTAAACCTTGACTGATTTATTATTTGTCAGAATAGAATAGAGGATTGGTCGTAGCAGCAGACATTGCTAAAACTTATTTTTTTAACTCATTATCAATTATTTTATTTATTATTCACATTAACATTAAACCACTCATTTTTTCAATAATTATAGTTTAAAAACTTCCAATGGACAAATTTCGATTAGACGGCTTAAAATTATAATTAGTTTTCTGTTATGGAATAAAGGAAGGGACGCAAACAAACACCCATTTTCATGAAATTGTGCTGATTCTTTTTCCCTTTTTTATTAACCACGATAGAAAACGTGTAAGCTATAAACCAGAAAAAAAAACGAAGTTTGCAAACTAAAGATAAGATGTATTAAAAAGAATCTTCAATTTGCTTATCGGCTTTTTCAAACCTAAGGGCCAGTAAAAATTGTAAAATAATTATGCAGAACAGCAAAGGATGTATGCCTTTCTTTCACACAGATATGTACATTAATCCGGGTTGCAGCGTCAGCTTGCAACCTAGTAAGAGACAATCCCGTCCCATAGTAAAAATAAAATAGCTCATAGCTCCCAAGACTAGAGCCAGATAAAAAAAAAAAAAACTATTAGAACCGCCTTGTCCAATCCCCCTATGCAGGAAACTACTGTCCTTTAGCTTGAATAACAAGAAAAACATATTGGTTTAAAATCAAGAAAAGTGGCTGCCACAACAATAAGCTGCACCGAGGGCATATGTTCTTCTTTTTTTCTTTTCCACAGATAGCTTGGCAATGGAACATCGTAAAGAGCTGTTTAATTACTCATTTTAAAGGAAATCGCCAAACCTAGTGTATGTTTGAAATTTTGAAAAATAATTTTTTTAAACATCATCAACTTTTTACGGAAACTTCTTTTTCTTTCAGGAATGGCTTTAATGTGTTAAGAAACACGTCAAATCACATATGCAACCACGCCAGACTTTTCGGGGCAGGAGAGATCAAAGTATGTCCCTAGGGGTGTGACACGCAAACAGTGAAATCGGACCATTATTTCTCAAATTGTCAAGAAAAGCGTAGGATATTTTGGGTCAATATCGGAACGGGGACCCCTCCCCCTCATTCAGTTTTCTTTCAAAGGAGCTTATCGTGTACTTTGTAGCGATTTTAATCAGTAGCAAAATTAAACTAAAATTTATCAGCAGAAAATTCGATAAACAAAGGATTAAGAGGTCTTACCTTCAAGATATTTTGTGATAAACTTTGTCCTTTCAATAATTTCCTTGTGTTTAATTTTGGAGTCCCAGAGCTTGAAAGTGACATTGCCAATAAAAAGGAAGAGAAGAAAAACAACTTCGGCAATTAAACTCTCATACCTAAAACAAATTTGTACTTGAGCGTTTAGAATCAAATACATCTAGATTATCTATAGAAGAACTTGTGTGGATTTTCAACTAAAGCAGTAAGTACATGAGGGAAAATCAACATCAGAAGTGCTTGAAATTAAAGTACCTATTTAGTCTCTAAGTATAAACTGAAGCACATTCTAAAATCCTGCTAAAATTCTATACTACTTTCTAAAATCCTTCCTAAACTGACCACCATCTTAAAGGAGGACATCTGCAAGGAAATGGAGGACATCTGGTATTCTAAAAATTTCTAAGAGATCATTTCTTTTTCAATAAAAAATTGAAACCAATAATAGTGCAGCACACCATAAGAAATTAAAAAGTGCAGCCTAATTTCGTTTATACTTTAACGATATACACACTAGTTAATGTTACTAGTTTCATAATGCATAGTAACTTTGTAAGAAAGTTAGTATACAACACGTTACAGATTAGTTTATAAGAAGAGAGTTTGTTTATACCGATATACAAACTAGTTAATATTCTGAGTTTAATAATGTCATATAGATTTTACTGTGAATGTCCAAAATTGGTGAATATCGACATTCACCGGTGAATGTCCAAAATACCTTTTTGTGCTCCTATGATTTAGTCAGCGTTGACAGTCAACTTTTTCAGTTTTAAGCAAAGTTTGATGATGACCGGTTAGACTAGGTTAGATTATGTTTTCAACCCATTTCTGAGATTTATGACCCAATTTAACCTGACCCAACCTAACCTAACTTTAACTTTTACCATCAAAACTTGCATAAGACTGAAAAAGCCGATTAACGAAGCAAGTTGAATCCAAGCAGAGAAAAAGGAATTTCACACTTTCGCCAGTGAATGTCCACATTAACCAGATTTCGGACATTCACAGTAACAGACATACTAGTTTCATAATGCATAATGCATAGTAATAAATACCAAGAAGAACGAAGTTAGGTAGCGTAATACCAGCATAGAAAAGTTTGGCTGTGATGAACATAAGGTAAATTTGCTCATAATAATATACATACCAGTTACATTTGGTTTCAATGAGCATCACGGGTATGGTAATGTTTGTTGATGTTATTGTAATGTTTCACAAGGCATAGTAATAGATACTTAGAACGAAAAATAGGTAACATAACTAACTTTCTAAACATACCACAACAAAAAAGCATAACGGGTATGGTAATGTTTGTTAATGTTATTGTAATGTTTCACAAGGCATAGTAATAGATACTTAGAACGAAAAATAGGTAACATAACTAACTTTCTAAATATACCATAACAAAAAAGCCCTGTTCTAACAAGATAAATCTTATAATGGCTGTGAAAGTTCTCTGTATTGGTTAACATAAAAAGGAGAAAAAACAGAAATGTCTTTAAAAAGTAGCGATGACAGGAGAATGGGGTTAAAAAGGAAGGACGCCCTCAATAAGGTGAACGTTTTGTAGCCCGGGATAAAAAAAAACATAATAAATTATTCAGTGGATACATTAAAATATTGATATAAACTACCGATGCTTTGTAAGCATTAACATTGCATGTGAGTATCTGTGTTATAAATGTAATTTTATCCTATAAAGGTAGGTGTACACCTAATATAATTTTTTCATTTTTCTTTTAGCTTTTTTTTGTATGATCGAATGTTGGACGTGGAAAAAAATTTTTGATGAAAATGGCCACCATGAAAAAGGTGTCCTAGAGTCTAAAGTGAAAAGCCATCCTTTCTGCAGGGGGTTACATATCAGTAAGCTTTAGTTGCTACATGCTACAATTTACGAAAAAACGCAAGACATTTATTTTTCAAAAGAAAGCGTATAAAAATGCTAGGAAAATCCCATGTATGACGTAAAAAAACACAGCTAGCTTAATCTTATCTTGAAGAAAATGGATTTCAGTCCATTTGCTGCTGTTGAACTGCTACCATTACTACGAAAAAGTAAAAGAATGGTAATTAGCATATTACACCACATAAGGAAATGAACATTAGCTCATACATTTGATTCCTGAGCACCTTTGCTCGTATACACTGAAAAATCTCAGCATATGCAGATTGACACTTTTTCGCAAACAAAATGGTAGAAAATCGACCGCAAATCGTCACAGTTTTCAACGTCAACAAATCGTCACAATCGTCACAAATCCACAAAATCGTCGCAGTTTTCCACTACGCGTAGCATAAGAGAGCTAGGGGTTGGACAGTGATGTTAACACGCTTGGAATAGGTGTCAAATTTTACCTGCTGAATAATATGTTTAGCAAACACTTTCGTTAAGTATATAATACAACTTTTATTATGTAATTATGTAGTAGTAGTAGTAGTATTAATTTATTAACCAAAGGAAATAACACAGACAAAATCAATCGATAGCACACCAAAAGCGTTGCTTGCGAGGGTGTGTTACTAACAAAAAGAACAAAAAATAGAAGAAAAAAAGAACAAAAACAGAAAAACAATGAGTTAATCTAAAATGAGCAGAAAGGTGAAACCGTGTACCGAGAAAAAAAAAATTTATATAAATAATTCATACACAATCAAACAACATAATATCATGATCCCGAAGCAAAAAAAGAAAACAAAAGAAAAAAACAATAAACAATTATTTTCAATACTAAATCAATCAATCTCAATCTATTTCAAAGGTATACCTACCAAGAAACCCCACACGCAGCACGGCCTTAAATTGATTAATGGGCAATTCTTTAATACTTGGAACAAGCTTATTCCATAGCTTAGCCCCTCTATAAATAATTGAAAAAGCAGTCCTACTTGAAACTAGGCGAGGAACCTCAATATCTCCACTTGTTCGAGTTCTATGATCATGAATATTGATCATGATCATGAACTTGTTGATCAGCCCTTGTTGAATGCCTTTTTTCTTAACTGTGATTGCCACTATATATCCAAAAAGATATGGGAACAGTTAAAAAAAGAGTAAATATGGTAGTAAGCTAAATTAAGTTTTTACTTTTAGTATGTTCTAGAAAACAGAATTCTACTTAATTTTTTATTCCGTCTATTTTTCATATTATTTAAAAAAAAATATAAGCGAGTAGATCATTTTAATCACATTAAAAGGAGTGAAAATGGAATAAAAAAGATGGATAGGAAAACTTTTTGAGAGTGAAAACTTTTTTTTTAATTTCTAGCTTTCTAGCTCAAACCAGTTTGAGCTAGTTGCTCAAACTGGAAATATCCTGTCAGATATCTTTTTGGATATATAGTGGCAATCACAGTTAAGAAAAAAGGCATTCAACAAGGGCTGATCAACAAGTTGATGGAACACAATCCTGTTCTTTAAATACTTTAAACTTTTTTTATTATTTGAAGTCCAACATTTACGCAGGAGTAGTTCATAAGAAAAGAAAACTCCTCTCTTTATATCCGTGTAGAATACATCTGTACAGGATATCCTGCATGTAAAGTTATCCTTGCAGAAAACTTTGTTACCTTAGAGGTTAATATAGTTAGGTAACTAGCTTTTGCACTCTAAAACAAAGAGGATAGGTAATTTATAAGAGTGGAAACTGGCAGTAGCGTCGACAAAAACAACTATCAACGCTAGATGGCAACAACTATCAGTGTCGACTAACGCTAGATTGCGTTGATAGTTTTCTTTTGCCGATACTAATGGTAGTTTCCACTCTTATAAGTTACCCATACTCTTTTATCTGAAATCTCATAAAGACTACCTCTCTGAAAAAAAAAGTACATTTTACACCTTTTAACATTGAAAAGGATTTACATTCTATAATCTTCGAAAAAAGAGGCTAGATTTTACATTAGCAGTACTAGTGCCTATTCTAGATATTCAAAAAAGTTTGTTGTTGCATTCTCAGAGTATATTTACTTGAATTTGTGGAATTAACGAACTTGTTTGGGTAGTTTTTGCAAACTATCTTTACGTACCCATCACGGTATTTCGTCCATTGGGTGTTATAAAACAAAACAATTTTTTTTCAAAGCCATATTTACTTGATACTCATATATTTTACCTGATATCAAATGTTTTAATTTTGAATTTCCGTCTATTTTTTTTTTTTAATGTCGTCCTGCCACATATTCTGTATTTAGTACCGTTTTACCCTATATTTAGTGAACCTGACCATCTTAGGATGAAGCGCGTTTTCTTCACATTTGCTAAAATTCTGTTACGAGTTCCTCCGTGGACCCGCAACTCCCATTTGATGAAAAAATATAGCTTGTCTGACCCGTGTGCTAAGTTAGCTGAGGTGAATGTACACATGTGCAATAAGCAAACCGGCCATGAATGGCAAAATGTTGTTTTTTGACGTGGAATTATTTTTTTTGTATTTTAGAATGTAATTACGATATGTTGTTTCTTTCTTCTTTTTCTTCCCTTTTTTTCTATGTACTCCATCACTTCACCATTTTGTATGATGGGTGATAAATAAATACATACATACATACAATATCCTCCCCCAGCGGTTGGATTAATGTGTAAATTCGCAGGTCTATCTGTTACGTTCGTCAAAGGTTGTTTCTGGGTCTGCCTCTGCGGCGTGAGCCCATTGGTTGTTAGAAGAGCACTGCGTTGGGTAGCCGGAGATTCCCCATACCTAGTATGGGGAACCTAGTATTCCCCAATACCATGCTAGGCATTTCTATCTGCGATCTTTTAAGAGATCTGTCACAAGAGACTGGCCCCTGTTGTCACTGATGGATTGCTTAGGTATCCTCTGCTGCCAGTTGATGCTGAAGATTCTTTTCAGACATACAATTTTCGAAAGCAAGTATTCTCCTATGTAGTTCCTGGTTCAGGTGTCTGGTTTCGGCTGAATAAAGTAAAACATATGTAACATTACTACTGAAAAGTCTTAGTTTCAACCTTAGAAAAAAAAAGCTTTGGGGCCCCTTTA